>NC_053394.1:115084523-115185736 GCF_905171765.1 Bufo bufo
CACCTGTGCTCTCTTCATGCCATCTTTGTATATAACGATCTGATGCTCTCATCTGTGTACATAATGATCTGATGCTCTTAGCATTAATTAATGCTAGGAGAATCAGGTATTTATACACCTAGCCAACAGTCACAGGTGCCGTCCTGAATTCAATTGTATCACCATCCTCAGGAAGGGTATACAGTTAAATACTGCAGCAGGGGAGGCAGTATTTTGTGCTGCACTGTGGCATTTGGTTTTGTTATTTTGTGGTCTACTACAGTATTGCTGGCCTACTTGTGTTACCTACCCTTCAGTCAATTTGAATCCTCCTACAACATGGGACCATTTCTAGTTTTTTTTCAGGGCCACTTTAAATTCCCAGTCCGCCCCTGGGTGCAAGGCTTAGGCTACTTTCACACTAGCGTTCGGAGCGGATCCGTCTGATGTTTCATCAGACGGATCCGCTCCGATAATGCAGACGTTTGCATCCGTTCAGAACGGATCCGTCTGCATTATTACTTAGAAAATTTTCTAAGTCAGAAAGTAGCCTGAGCGGATCCGTTCAGACTTTACATTGAAAGTCAATGGGGAACGGATCCGCTTGAAGATTGAGCCATATAGTGTCATCTTCAAGCAGATCCGTCCCCATTGACTTACATTGTAAGTGTGGACGGATCCGCTCGCCTCCGCACGGCCAGGCGGACACCCGAACGCTGCAAGCAGCGTTCAGGTGTCCGCTCACTGAGGCTGAGCGCTGGCAGGCGGATGCATTCTCAGTGGATCCGCCTCCACTGAGAATGCATTGGGGCCAGACGGATGCGTTCGGGGCCGCTCGTGAGCCCCTTCAAACGGAGCGCACGAGCGGACACCCGAACGCTAGTGTGAAAGTAGCCTTAGAAAAGTTAGTAAGTAATTTGATCTTAGATCTGAGAGAATGCAAAAATAAATGCCTCAAAACTAACTCAGGTCTAAATATTTATGAAAATATTGGTTTTGGGAACTTATCCCGTACAATTACTAGCTCCCAACTCAACCAGATGGAAAATTTCCAGGTAGAATTGGAGGCTTTGGTTCTCATACGCTTTATGACCCCATCCATGGACCCCATCTACAGTCTGCCTCAACTGCACCAGAATGAGGGCTCACTAGCTTAAAATTTCTTGTTTTCTTGGGGTCACTTATTGCTATACTCCCACCAATATTATTATTTTTCATAGTAGGTACTATGCTTACTATCCTAATTACTGTCAGTATTTATATTAATTTTTCCCTGGGAATCAATTGCTTTTTTCCATCCTGTAGCAGTTTGCTGGAGACACACTTTAAGAAAGCATTTCCCAGTATAAAGACAGTAATTTCTTAGTGCAGAGTCATTATTTTTTTCTGTCTGCTGATTTGTGTTTTTAGAGATCGGGGAGCTATCATTAAATGCTTGGAATATAATGCAGCCTCTCTTACCCAGCTTATAGTTTTAACTCTCAAATTTATGTAACAAGATAAAGATTTCATTCATTATTAGCGAATAACATAAAGAGAAAAATTCAACTGTCTAAATGGCGTATGTCACATTGTGTGACATTTAAAGGTAAGTTACACCTAAAGTCAAAATTGGCAAATGTCTGTGGAATAATCACCCATTTAGATGAGCGAATTTCTCAAATTCAATTTGGCTGGTTTGCCGAATTTTTCGAAAAAATTTGGTTCGATACGAATTTATTCGTGGCGAATCACGTTAAAAATCAGCTATTTCCTGGCTGCAGCGAGCCTTATAGAGGTGTAGAACACTCTGCCTTGCAGTAACACGCATAGGGAGTCTGCTGTGGTAGTAAAACAATACTGTGAGTCAGTATGACATGCAGATGACAGGCGTCGCTCTTAGAATCACTGCACACTTCACTTATTTGGGCAGTTACGGGGCCAAAACTGACCAAATAACTCAAGTGTGATGCAGGGGAGAGAAAGAAAAGTCCTGGGCGGCACTTCTCGGTACTGTTACTGCCAAACAAACATCCAGCGAACCTTATATATGCAGTGTACATGGTGCTCAGCTCAGGGAAACACAAGATAAAACTTGATTGCAGGTACAAGAAATGACAGGCGGCACTCACCACTGCAGTTAAAATGCTTCGTTATTCATCCAACACACATGGACACAAAGCAAGGGCTGGGATGGACACCAGATCACAGAGCGCCTGACAGAGTGCTGCTGCGCTTCTTCCGGCTACTGACAGAGGGGGCAGTGTATCTGCGCCTCTTTTATGCGTCATCTGCAGAGACTGCGTGTGACGCCCATTAATTAAAAACAAAGTTAATTGCATTCACGAGTTAACTGTTTGCTCCCTTTATGTGGAGCATGGACTGTCATTATATGAAAACACTAAGATCTTTTCTTTCATTGAGTCCCAGTGCTCCAGCGGCCTCGGTGCAAATTATCCACCTGGCTTCTTTTTGTCTATCGCCGCCTTGCACTGGGGGGAGGGGAGAGGGTACTGTCTCTAAACCTGCAAACTTAAAACAGTTAACATTGCCTTCATGTGAACGCAGTACATGGTCGATGAGGCGGGGGCATCCTTTACCAGTTTTTACTGAATTCAAGTGTTCCCTATATCTCTCAAACAGAGGCCTTATAGTTTTTCCAATATAAAACGCACCGCATCGACATGTGACCGCGTATACAACATAACTCGATTTACAGGTGATAAACTGGGTTACCTTATCATCTATGCCTCCAATGGTAAAAAAAACTTTTTCTGGAGGTTGTAGCTACAGAAGGAACAATTGCCACATTTGTTGTTACCTATGGGTCTTTTGCTGGTTAACCAATTTGTTGCCTTGTCTTCAGCTAAACGGCTGCTGACCAATACATCCTTTAATGTGTGGCACCTTTTTAAAGCCACTAGGTACCCATAGGTAACTACAAATGTGGCAATTGTTCCTTCTGTAGCTACAACCTCCAGAAAAAGTTGAATGATGTTGTTCATCCCGTAGTCCTGGCTGACATCAAAGTTACACAGGGGAGTACTCCTGTCCGCTTGGATCATCAAGAAATCATTTATAGCCTTTCTCTGTTCGTATAGTCCAGGGATGGCCAACCTGCGGCTCTCCAGCTGTTGCAAAACTACAACTCCCAGCATGCCCTGTCTGCCTACAGCTATCAACCTACAGCAGGGCATGGTGGGAGTTGTAGTTTTACAACAGCTGGAGAGCCACAGGTTGGCCAGCCCTGGTATAGTCGGTCCAACATATGGAGATTGGAATTCCAACGGGTGGAAACGTCGCATATTAGCCTATGTTGGGGGATAACGTTCTGCTTCTGCAGCTCAAGGAGGGTGTGCTTTGCGGTGTACCAGTGGCTGAAGTGCCTGCAAAGCTTCCTGGCCATTTATAGGATGTCTTGCCGATTGGTGGAAGACTTCAGGAACCGCTTGACAATCAGATTGAACACGTGCGCCATGCAGGGCGCATGGCTCAGGCCACCTTGACGCAGCGCTGACACCATGTTCTTCCCATTGTCGGTCACCATGGTTCCGATTTTGAGTTGTTGCGGAGAAAGCCAGGATTCGATTTGTTGATGAAGGACACGGAGCAGTTCCTCCCCTGTGTTACTCCGTTCGCCCAGGCAAATGAGGTGCAGACACCGCCATGCCCTGCACATGTATGCTGGAGGGGCACTGTAAATTGTCCCTGCAGTGGAGGCTGAGGACTTGGTGGAGGATGAGGAGGCAGAGGCAGACATTGTCGCAGGACCAATGGCGTGAGAACGTGGAGGAGGAAGCGGCTTCACCTGGCTAAGTTGCTGGGTGTGACTGTGCAGGAACCACATTCACCCAGTTGGAAGTAAAGGACATGTATTGTCCCTGACCGTAGTTATAGCTCCACAAGTCGGCGCTGCCGTGCACTTTGGCAGACACCAACAGGCTCAAGGGCTAGCCCACCTTCTGTTCTACATATGTGTGCAGGGCTGGTACTGTCTTTTACGCATTGAAATTACGGCTTGGGACTCTTCACCATGGCTCGGCACAAGCCATCAGTTCTCTGAAAGGTGCAGAGTCCACCACTTGGAAAGGGAGGGACTGCAGCACCAGCAACTTTGCCAGGAGCACATTCAACTTCTGAGCCTTTGGATGAGTGCATACTGTAGTGTCTTGGCAATCGCTTCGGTGATCGATTGCTGACGGAATGACTGACAAGGAGTAGGAGCAGGAGCATCAGGACCAGCAGATGATGGGAAGGACAGACAGCTCCCTTCGGCTGAGGTGGTGGAGCCTTGACTGGTTAAAATCGGGTGCATGCCACTGGGTGATGCAGCGGTTGCTGCTGTAGGCTGGACCACCACATTGGAGCCACGGTTCTCCCAGCCCACTTTATGGTGACGCTGCATATGTTGACTCAACATTGGCACCCTGGCCACGCTTCACCTTCTGCCCACAGATTCTACAAACTGCACCACTGAATGGCAAATATAGATTTTTTTGGCCACTAATGCATGCCAAAAAGGGCTTTAGAACATATAACTGCACTGCTGAACGGCAAATAGGCCCTTACTTTCCTCCACTTATACACTCCACAAAAGGCTTTAGAACATATAACTGCAAAGCAGAATGGCAAATAATGCAGCGTCCCACTACGTGTGTGTGGGCACTGCTATAAAAATACTTTTTGATCCTAACAATTGCATTGTACAGTATGGTATAACTTTGCATTTATGTATCTGCAAAATCCCTGTTAACAGGCCTATTAGGTGCAATTTATACATCCCACCACTAGAGGGATAAAGTTTGGGTCTTATATATATCCAGGTCAGGCCTAGTGAGACAGGTAAGTTCAGAGTAGTTACACGTTCAGTTGAGACCACAGGTCAGTGTGAAGATCAGTGTGTATATTGACACTGAGAGAGTGAAAAGGTGCAGATCCAGCACTTCAGCTCTGAAGAAAAGTTCTAGTCCAGAAAGGGACAAGAGAAAAGGACAAATTCAAATTCATCCAAAGGATAAAAGCCGTAACTCAGGCATATAAAGGACCTTTGGGATATTTTAGTTGAAGGATACCCTAGCCTCCGGCAACCTCACCAAAAGTTCCACTGACATTGAAGTAACCCACTGCTCCAAAACCAAGAAACCTAAACAGCATAAAACAGTGGATTTGCAGAATTAACTCTGTACCATCTAGAGACTGCATAATTGTACTGCTGCAACCAAAAGACATCCAAAGTAAAAGTTGTGAGTTGCATCTTACCACTGTCTACCTCATTATTACTACCTATGGTTGTACCACCATTAACGGTACTGGCGTCACGACAAAAACCATCAAAGGACTCAGCCGCAACAAGCACCCCAAGCACCCCTAACATCAAGGGCACCTCAACCAGCATCTTGGCTGATGCTTCCTACCACTGAGCGTGCCCCGGAGGATATCGTGCTGTCCACCTCAACACTGTGCTGCCAGCCCAGGGAGGCTATCTGCTAACCGTGAGTAAACTGATGAACTGTGTATTATACTATTTGGCCCCTCATCGGTCCACCGTGCACCTCACTTGTTGCCCCTGCGACTGGCTGGCAGCAATAATATATATTTTTTTGCCACTAATACACGCCAAAAAAGGTATTTACAACATATAACTGCACCACTGAATGGCAAATAATATTTATTTTTTTGCCACTAATACACGCTAAAAAGGTCTTTAGAACATATAACTGCACCGCTGAACGGCAAATAATATAGATTTTTTTGCCACTAATACACGCCAAAAAGGGCTTTAGAACATATAACTGCACTTTTGAACAGCAAATAATATACATTTTTGTGCCACTAATATACGCCAAAAAGGGCTGAAATTTTCTCACTTCACCACACAACAGCTATTAAGCCCTTTTTCCCACTAATGAAAGCCAAAAAATGCTTTAGAACATATAACTGCACCGCACAAGGGCAAATAAGGTGTAGAAATATTTCCTTGTAATAAACCCTGTTAATGGCTGTATCAAACAGCACTTGCACCCCAATAACAAGAACGGTTTTCTGGAATTACAGAGCTGTATAATGGCAATTTGCATCCGCAGTCAGTGCATCAAGGTGTAATAGGAGTGTTCCTATTACCCAGGCTATAAACTCCCCTACTGAACCCTGTTCTGCTTCAATACTGTGGAATGATTCCTCCCTATCCTTTCCCTGAACTTCTATACAGCAAAATAAAAGTTTTATCTAGCACTGTCCCTAGCGCCTGCTGACGTCTCTCTCTGCACTAAGTACACTGGAAAATGGCTGAATCCAAGATGGCTGAGGCTATTTATAGGGCTGTGACATCACAGGGCTGTCTGGCTGCTCATTGGCTGCATGCATGACATTGTAGGTGATCCCTCGTTCCCAGAGCTCCTTGCCCCATGTCCTAACACGTGCAACAGCCACTTTAAATGTGATTGGTTACCACGAAGCGTGAGTAAATTCGGATTCGGTGCAAATCAAATTTTTCCTGAAATTCGGATCGAATTCCACTTCATCAACTTCAATTCGCTCATCTCTAACAGTATATGGTAAGGGTTTAAAAGATAAAAATAAGACAAAATAATGAAACGTAAAGAAATACGATAGGTATGTGCCAGTATTCAGTCTAAGTTTAGAGTTCAGTCTACAGTTCAGGGTTTCTAGCTCATCATTGAGCAAACTTTGACCCTGTACCTCACAGTCAGCAGACACATTCCAGCCAATCAGCATACCCTCCCTCCCAGACCCTCCCACCTCCTATCAAATGCAAGGACAGCATCCATCTTAGATTCATTCTGAAGCTGCAGTGTCACAAATTTGACTAAGTTGTAATCGCAATGCGAATTCAACTTAGAGCTGGGTTCCTAATGGTTGTATTGCTAGAATATAACGAAGATTGAGAATATAGTGCTATATTCGTTATATTCGTCAATTCTAGCAATACAACCATTGGGAACTTAGCTCTAAGTTGAATTCACAATGCGATTAATGCAGGTTATATTAATCGCATTGCGAATTCAACTTACCACACTCTGCGTCAACTACGTAATTTTCCATGGGAGTTTTGCCATGGATCCCCCTCCGGCATGCCACAGTCCAGGTGTTAGTCCCCTTGAAACAACTTTTCCATCACTATTGTGGCCAGAAAGAGTCCCTGTGGGTTTTAAAATTCGACTGTCTATTGAAGTCTATGGCGGTTCGCCTGGTTCGCCCGTTCGCGAACGAAAAATTTTATGTTCGCGACATCTCTAATGTCAATATGTGGAACCAGCAGAAGGACTACTATTTAGTCATCGCACTACCCCATAACAGTACCATGAACTGATACTGTGGCAGGTTGAACATTGATTTCCATTGCTAATTGAAACATAGCCTTATGTGATCAATGTATCCTACAAACTACCTAGAGAAATTTCCCCTGCTTAGAATTTCCAAACACTTCAAGACAGAACCTGGTTTGCAAATACTTTTAGATTGCAAGTAAAGGATTGATCTTATGAATTTCATACAGTAACTCACCATTTCTGGCAGACTGGAATGTAAAAAGGTATTGCATGATCTATTTTGGGAGCAAGAGACCCATATACTGTTCTTGAAAAAGAAGCCCTTTGCTCAGGGTCATTTTAATACATTGGTGGGCCCAGTGAAGACATTTCATGAGTGGACCCCCTTTGTGCACCCCTTACAGTAGTTATGCCCCCTTAAACGGGTTCTCCAGGAATAAAGAAAATGAAAATACATCAATATTCTGTTATAAATATATTCCCAAATACCTTTCATTAGTTATAATGGCTTGTTTTGTCTAGGGAGCAATCATTAGGAGAAACAAAATGGCCACCATCCTGTTAGTACACACAAAACCTGTCCTAATTACACAGCAGGACAAGTTATTTCACAACACTGAGGTAAAGAGCTGCCTCCTCATCCTCTCTACTTCCCAGAGATTATGATCCTGAATACAAATGATAAGATCTTTAGCTGACTCTCTGTAGGAATGGAGTTCATGAGCAGATGTGGCTAATAAGCAGCAGCTCTTGTATGCAGTCTCCATTACCACAGAATGTCCTCTCTGTCTTCTCTGTACTTCATGTCTCCTGATGAGATCCATTTCGACAAGGATTCAGTTAAATATCATATTAAACTGTATTCAGGATCATAATCCCTGACAAACAGAGCAGAGAGGCGGATGAAGCAGCTCTTTCTCTCAGTGTTGTGAAGTAACTTGTCCTGCTGTGTGATTAGGACAGGTTTTGTGTGTTTTAACAGGACGGCGGCCATTTTGTTTCTCCTAATAATTGCTCCCCAGACAAAACGAGCCATTATAACTAATGAAAGTTATTTGGAAATATATATATATTTTTTTTGGGGATGCAGTAAAACAAAATAAACACTATACAAATTTGGTAGCACTGTAATCGTCCTGACCCGCAGAATAAGAATTTTATGTCATTTTTACTGCACAGTGAACAAAACCCAAAATATCTTGCTGAAATTGTGGGGATTTTTTCAGTTTCACCCCACAATGATTTTTTTTCTCCAGTTTCAAATACAAGATATGGAAAATTAAATACCGTAAAGCTAGTAAAAAATACAATCTGTACCATAAAAAATAAGCCTTCATATGGCTATGTGAATCGAAAATTTTGAGTTATGGATCTTGGAATGTGGGAAGGAAAAAATGAAAATGTGCCCAGTTCTTAAGGGGTTAAATTTCCAAAACATAAATGTTACAGATGAGCCATAATAACTATATCATCAAATAGGAAGTTCCAATCTACTTCACTTGTATATCATGAAATAGCCAAAGTATACCAAAGAAATAGTTTGACTGCAGCTCTGGCTCATCTGGGATTAATCAGCTGCATGCTGCTATCACCCTCTAAGGCCCGCCGGCACATGTTGAAGAATACACACGCCAGTGTTTTGGTCAGTTATTTCCATCGGTGATTGTGAGCCAAAACCAGGATTGGAGCCTCCACAGATATAAGGGTCCATTCACACGTCCGTAAGTGTTTTGCGAATCCCAAAACACGGACACCGGCAATGTGCATTCCGCAATTTGCGGACAGCACATCGCCGGCACTATAATAGAAAATGCCTAATATTGTCCGCAACTGCGGACAAGAATAAGACATGTTCTATTTTTTGGCGGAAACGGAAGCACGAATGCGGAAGTGCGGATCCGCAAATGCGGATGCGGACTGCACATTCCGGCCTCATTGAAAATGAATGGGTCTGCACCGTTCTACAAAATTGCAGAACCGATGCAGACCCATTTTGCGGACTTGTGAATGGACCCATAAGGTATAATAAAAAGATTTGCACCTGTTTTGTGTTTAGAGCTGCATTTGCATAAAACTTAGTTCTAATACTGTAGAGAGCAGGAGCTCCGTACAGTATTAGAATGTATTGGCTCCGATCAGCCGAATTTATTACTTTTCGAAGTCTTGCGAGACTTCGCGCAATAACTTCATAAATTAATTTGTACTGTAAAAAAAAACATTTCCCGAATTCAGGTTCGGTTCGATATGGTACCTTGGAACCGAACCCAAGTTCG
Source organism: Bufo bufo (assembly GCF_905171765.1). Taxonomy (NCBI): domain Eukaryota; kingdom Metazoa; phylum Chordata; class Amphibia; order Anura; family Bufonidae; genus Bufo; species Bufo bufo. Next base: position 115,094,044 of record NC_053394.1, read on the forward strand.
GGAAATGTTTTTTTACCGTACAAATTAAATCATCGGAGCCAATACATTCTAATACTTGTGGGGTTTTGCTCTGGTAGATAAGGTAAGCGGACGCAGTACAGAGGCAAAAGACAAGTTCTTAACTCAAACTTCAGTGTTTATTCACACTTGCGGCAGTTGCAGAAAACAACACGTCACTTTGGAGTCTTTGTTGTTAATTCACACACAAATGGAAAGTTCAATTTGCAACATGTCACTTTGTTGGCAGTTATGAATCCAGTAGTCCACAGTAGGCTTTAGGGGGCCTGTTCCTCCTGCACATGCGTCTCAGCCCTCCAGTCCAGCACAAAACCTCAGATCCCAAAAAAGAGACTCAGCTGCTGAGCCCAGCTGCCTATTTAAGGACAGCCAGGTGCTGCCAAAACCCGGACTAACACTTAAACTCTGGTCCGGTATTTGACCTCACCTGGTTGGAAACCAGCCCAGCAGTACATGTTGGGAGGAAAATAGCTGCCTTCCCAGACAAAACCCTTCACTGTGTCACATACTGTACGGAGTTCCTGCTCCGTACAGTATTAGAACGAAGTTTTATGCGAATCGAATGTTTCATCCAAAGTTAATTCACTCATCCCTAGTGGTAATGCTGTATGTTAGTGTAAATCAGGGATGCTCAACCTGCGGCCCTCCAGCTGTTGCAAAACGACAACTCCCAGTATGCCCTAATAGCTGTAGGCTGTCCAGGAATGCTGGAAATTGTAGTTTTGCAACAGCTGGAGGGCCACAGGTTGGGCATCCCTGGTGTAAATGATGCACTAGTTTGTAGAAGTGATAGTGAACTGAGACATGGGATGGCTGGCCAGCAGGAAAACAGAGACATACAAATACACATAAACTAATATCTTATTCACCTCACAACACCTACCAACTGTCCCGCTTGATCCAGGACGGTTGGCAGGTAGGAGTCATATTAGCTTCTGCTGGTTGGCCAGGTGCAATTGCACAGTTTTTTCCCTATGATTAAAGGGCATATATCCCCATTTTCACCCAGGCAGGCCCCCTGATATTAGCATTGGATCATTTCATGCTCCGATGCTCTCCCTTGCCCTGTGCTGTATCGCACAGGGTAACGACTTTTTTGCTAGAGATGAGTGGATCGAAGTTGACGAAGAGGAATTCGATCCGAATTTCAGGAAAAATTTGATTCGCACCTAATCCAAATTTCCTCTCACTTCGTGGTAACGAATCACATTTTTTCCTAAAATGGCTGCTGCATGTGTTAGGACATGGAGAAAGGAACTCTGGAAACAAGGGATCACCAACAAAGCCATGCATGCAACCAGTCAGCAGCCAGCCAGCCCTGTGATGTCACAGCCCTATAAATAGCCTAAGCCATTTTGGATTCAGCCATTGGATTCAGGGAGAGACGTCAGCAGGCGCTAGGGACAGTGGTAGAAAAGACTTATAACCCCTTAGTGACCAAGCCTGTTTGGGCCTTAATGACCAAGCCAAATTTTGGAAATCTGACGTGTCATTTTAGCTTAGAATAACTTTGTGACGGTTTTGCACATCAAAGTAATTCTGAATATTGTTTTCTCGTCACATATTGTACTTTACTTAGGTGGTAAAATTCTACCGATAAAATATGCGTATCTTTATTAAAAAAGTGAAAATTTATGAAAATTTTTAAAAATTGGCACATTTTCCTATTTTCAACTGCAATATTTCACATACATACATAAATACTATTCAATATTTTTATCAGAAATATACACATTCCACATCTTTACTTTATTTTGGATGCACTTACAAAAAATTTGTACTTTTCTTTTATTTAGATGAGGGGGGCGCCCTAATAACTTTATTTAACACATCTGGGGGCCATATTGCCCTGATCGGGGTGCTGGGGGACCCGATCGGGGCATAATTTCAACTTCTCTCTCCTCTCCTGAGGAGAGAGACCTTACTGAGAACAGCGGCCGCGGCCGGCTTTCAGTCTGCACATGCGCCGGGCCGCCATCTTTCTTGAGGGTATGGGGGGGTGGTGGGTGAGGATCGGGTCAGAAGGAAGGAAAAATGAGACGCACAACGGATCTTGTAATCATGTAACAGCTGTAAGGCCTGCATGACATGGTCCCTATTTTGCCTCAGAATTAGCTTATGATTTGGAAGCCAAAAGAAGGAGTGGGTTCAAAAGACAGAAGACATGCAAATATTCCATTCATGTGTCATCTCTGTTTTGGATCCACTCCTGTTTTTTTTTGGCTTCAGCAATACTGATGGATTACTCACCAAATGATGACCAAGTGAAGGCAGATGCTCCACAGACAGGATCCGTTTTTTGGGGGTTATTGTTCTGACGGATCAGAGAAAGGGCAAAATAATCAGTGACGTCAACACAAACTTACTGCTGAAACCCACTCCACTCTGTCGGGGGGTTAATAGAACAGGTTCTGTAGAGATCTATGTGGAATCATTGAATTGGTGTAAAAGGAGTGCGCTCTTTCACGCTACAGTAGGATCTTGGGCCTCTGCACGGTTCTTTATACCTGGAGCTAACATTGACCTGTAAGGCTGAGTTCACACTTGAGTTATTTGGTCAGTTTTGGCCCCATAACTGCCCAAATAAGTGAAGTGTGCAGTGATTCTAAGAGCGACGCCTGTCATCTACATGTCATACTGACTGACAGTATTGTTTCCCTACCACAGCAGATTCCCTATGCGTGTTACTGCAAGGCACAGTGTTCTATGCTATTGTAAATGCTCTCTGCAGCCAGGAAATAGCAGTTTTTTAAAGCAATTCGCCACGAATAAATTCGGATCGAACCATATTTTTGGGGAAAATTCGGCGAACTGCTAATTATTACACTGCTAGGAGGAGGCTTAGGCCTAGCAGTGTTTCCGGTTAAGTCACCAGCACTGATGGAGGCGGGCTTTAGCGCTGCCCTAGCCATTTTACAGGCTAGGGCAGCACTAAAGCCCACCAATTAGTGGTGGTGACGTTACTGGCCTCCCTGCTAGGCGGAAGCCTCCACCTAGCTTTACCCATGTAGAGACCAGTACGTCACCGGATCTCCTTAAAAACCCTTTGCCCTGCTCAAGGCAAAGGAGAGGATCGGAGCATTTCATGCTCATATCAGGGGGCCTGCCTGGGTATGTCCAGGTTCATCTCTCGGACAACCCCTTTAAAGCTGCCCTGCCTCTGCCACTTGTGTCCACCATGCAGTCACTGTAGTCTTATAACTTGTAACTTGGGAACATTTTACCTCTGTTAATGCTGTCTCCATAGTCCTGGAGTATTTTCTTTGCAGAGAATTAAAATTAGCATGATTTCCACCATTTTTCTGTTGAAAAATAAAATTATACTATTAATATACGCTGCACATAATATAACAAAATCTACTGATATTCACTGACCCACCTTTGCACTATAGAAAAGCTCCCCATTTCTCATGTGTTCAACAAAGATGTTTTTTTTTTAGAAGAGTCTTGTAGTAGTTGCTGTTTCTCAGCATTTTTTAACTCTCCCTCACTGCATAATTGTCTATGATTGGATTCAAATAAATGGCACCAGTACCCCAAAGGTACAACTATTGCCCCACAAATAAAGGTACATAGTGCAAAGACCATGCTGCTGATTGTGTTCACCCTGCTATCTTGGTACTCTTGTAACCTGGTTATGTTTTACCTTTACTAGTGCTGTCTCCAGGGTCCTGGCATATTTGCTTAGCAAAGAATTGGAATTATCAGAATGTCCACCATTTGCCTGCTGGAAAAAAAAAACCATACTATTAATATACAATTCACATAATATAACAAAATCTACTGGTATTTACTGACCCACCTCTGCATTGTGGAAAAACCCTCATTTCCCATGTGCTCATTAAAGAACTTACAGGACTGTCTATGGTCAAATTAAAAGCAATGACCCCCGTGCCCCAAAGGATAACTATTGCCCCTCAAAAAAAAGTAAAAAAATGCAGACCATCTAGTATTTCATAGACATTGAATATCTCTTAACAAGCTGAACTTGTAATGTCAGGACTTTGTCATGACTTGTTTGCACCTGCCAATGAAGGCAATTGGATTTTAAGAAACCTACCTGAATTCTCAAGGAGTTGAATCTTTGAACGTAGTTTTGTCTCTTCCCAATGTGATAGCTCTGAAAAGCACATTTAGAGGTGGCTTTATTTAGTAACTGCTCAATGACTTTTGTGAGTGTGTTGAAGGATCAGCCAAGGTAAACCAAACCCAGTGGCAGGTGTCCCTACGGCACAACTATCTCCTCAGTATAGGTTTGCATGTATAAGAGAAACTCAATTCTTGTCTTATTTGCATCTAGTTTTGCTATTTTGCTAAATAAATGCATTTGTTGTATCCAGTAGGGATGTTTTTGTGGGTTAAATCATTATCCTTGATTTTTAATGGTTACAATTGATGTTTCACTTCAGGTGTCTCAAGTGTATCAATTAAATACCAGTGTCTGCAGATTAAAAAATATTACGTGTTGGGAAAAGTGCATAGGAAAATAATGAGATGGGGAGATTTCTAGCAAATGATGTTCTACCAGTCTATTCCAGATCCATGATCAATAGTGCATTTGCTAAAGTAGGGAGCATAGTGAAAAGCATGCCAGCTGTATTGGCCTCATTTCTGTCATAAAAGCTCAGTGCCACAAGTTTTAATTTTTATTTTTTATAAACTTTGGTAAGACTGTTACTTCTGTACCCCCTGGCTACTATAAAGAGGAAAAGATAGCAGACGCACCTGCAGTACCCCAGACCTGGGGATATCTGCAAATTGTTTTTTTTGTATTGCATATTGTTAGGTAATGTTATATACTGTATTGTATGTTATTTGTCCGTAAGTACCAGTAAGTTATATGGTTGGCATGAACAGGGCTAACTACTAGTGTTGAGCAAACTTCTGTTTTAAGTTCGGCGTCTAAAGTTCGGCTTCCGGTTAGCGGAGGATCCCGATATGGATTCCGAATTCCGTTGTGGTCCGTGGTAGCGGAATCAATAATCGGCCATTATTGATTCCGCTACCACGGACCACAACGGAATTCGGAATCCATATCGGGATTCTCCGCTAACCGGAATCCGAACTTTAGACGCCGAACTTAAAACAGAAGTTTGCTCAACACTACTAACTACCCTGTTCCTCCTCTCTTGGAAGGAGTGGGATGGTCCTGCTTCCTGCCAGGAGGGGGAGTTCCTGAACAAATACAGAGAGGAGTGGCCCTGCTCCTGTTAGAGATTTTCTCAGGTATCAAGAAGATACCTGAGAAACCAGACAGCAGAGTGAACAGCTGAAATTCTGCATACTAGACACTGCTGTAAGGTGAGGGACAATGGCTCAGACACCCATCACCCAAGACTAATACTAGGCCAACTAAAGCTAAAGTATAGACCTGATCTACATCTACACCTACCAGTATTAAGTTGCAGTCATCCAACCTGCCTCCATACTTCCTTACTGGTGACAGAAATTGCACTTTACGCTGCTATTGAATGTACCAAACATTATATGCTGGACTTAGTAAAAAGAGACAATGATTCTGTATGAGAAACTGCGATCACAGTAGCGATCGTCTGTGCCCATTCAGAGGAGATGATCAAATCTGCTCATTGATCAAGCAATTATTAGAATGTTTGGTTCTGAATGCCTCAAAGCCTTTATTGGCACATAAGTGAAGGGCTAAGTGACAAATTTTTGATTCGGGGCCAGATATACCCTTCACAAGACCAGTATGGTCTCCTTAGCTTACCGAATGTCTGCGTCTGTTTGCTCGATTAAAAGCTCCAGCTACTCCTTCAGCTCCTTCTTGAATTCGTAACGAGTTGTTCTATGAGAATAGAAAATAATGTGACTTTTTGTAGATCACTACAATTAGAAGAAAAAAGAATCTGTTGATAAATGTTGTGGGGGTCACTGCATGCTGTGGGGGTCACCTCAGGGATGTGGGGGGAACTGCATGCTGCGGGGGTCACCTCAGGGATGTGGGGGGAACTGCACACTGTGGGGGTCACCTCAGGGATCTCGTTGCTGTATCCCCCTTTCTCCAGGAAGCCCAGGAACAGTAAGCCAGTACGGCTGCTTCTCCTGAGACATCAGCAGGTTCCTGAGTGACAGGAAGCTCTCCTCCTGGCCCCAGATGGCCGTCACCAGCTCGTTTGACTCCCACAGCTCAGCTGCCTTGCACATCTGTCATTTCCCACCTTCCTCACGACACACCCCCTGATGTCATGGCTTGTCCATTCAGAGCTGTAGCTGCTGTCGCCTGCTCCGATACCATGGAGGTAGGGATGCCAATTGCTGTGTGTTGTCTCCTGGAGACGTGTTGCAGTACAGCATCTTTTACATGTTGGGCCCTATCTTTAGTAATAGTGATCCGCCTCCTCCTCCGGGCCCCCTCAAAGAGCCTGATCGCCGGGACCTTGATGGCAGTACCACAACAGGATGGAGATTGAGTGGTTCCACTTGCCTACGAGGGATGCTAAAAACTCTCTGCACTTAGTCAAATGGTCTGTTCTATTTAAATGACACTCCAGAAACACCACAGAAGCATCATAAGTTGTGCTACCTACTAGTGGCGACATATTGCCACGCAGCTGCCTCAAGATACATGGTCTTCTGGTGTATTTAATTGAAAAAGCTGGATCTCCACAGCAATACTGAGATTGAGTGATGTTACCTATTGGTGATGGTACATGTTGCTAAGAAGCCACCTAACCTCGCTGGTCATCTGTTCAATTCAAATAGAACCCTCAGTTCCCTACAACAGGCTTGCTAAGCAGACGCTTTTTTGTGCTGCCTGGAAAGCATAGTGTAACATAACACTTCATCACAGCCACGACCACTCTCATCCTTTGCATCGACTCCTCAGGGGCTCGCTGCACAACCAGCTGTGATATCTGGAGAGGCATAAAGGCTCTTTTGACACATAAAACGAGGGGCAGAGAATAGGGGAAAATATTGGAAATAAACGTTTGTACAAACCCTCGTTCCCGATAAATGTGCCACCGATCACCCCGATGAACAGACTAATACTTGCTTATCAGGTGATCACATCTTTTATTTGCCACATAAAATTATTGTTTGCTGCCAGCAAACAACGAATCTGTATGGGAAAGAGTGATCGTAGTAGCGATCATTTTTCCCCATACAGGGGAGATGATCAAAACTGCTCAACAATCAGGCAATTATCAGAAATGTTTGGTTCGTTCCTGATAATCTATCATTACTGGCAGATGATAAGTGAAGGGCTATGTGACAAATTGTTGATTCAGGGCCAGATATACCTTTCACAAGACCAGTATGGTCTTCTTAGTGTAACGGTCGCGTACACACACACACAGGGGGGAGGGAAGTGACCACTGCGCTCCACCGTTACCCCTGGCCCTGCCTACTTGCCTCGCGAGTCCTAATGACAGGGGACAACTGGACGGCAATCCCTAACTTGGAATAAGTGCAGGAATGACAGACAGACAAACAACAGGACGTGAACGGACCGAGTCAATACCAGGAGAGCTACGAAGTACAAATGGAGCAAGCAGAGAGTTGTCAGGAGAAGCCGGGGTCATAAATACCAGGAGAGAGACGTGAAGTACCAAAGGAGTCAGTAGAGGATCGTCAGGAGGAGGCCGTGGTCAGAATACCAGGAGAGCAGCAAAGTACACAAGGAGCAGGCAGAGGATCGTCAGGAATTCAGCAAGAGGTAAGTACGCCAGGAAAGACCAAATCTAAATTAACAGGCAACCTGTGGCCAGCAGGCTGCCAGTATTTATAGTGGGGAGTGAGGGTCAGGTGAAGTGGCCAGCGTCACATGACCGACAGACCAACCAGTCGAGCACCGAGTGATCAGCTCGACGCTCAAGGCAGACTTAGGAGCAGGGAGCCACCCAGCTAGTAAAGCCGCCCTGGGAACGAGGTCAAACACAGATCCTCACTCCTGAAGCTAAGCAGCAAGTCTGCGGCTAATGGGGGACCGAGTGCACCTTCGGAACCCCGTTACACTTAGCTTACCGAATGTCTGCGTCTGTTTTCTCGATCAAAAGTTCCTGCTCCTGCAACAGCTCCTTCTTGAGTTTTTAATGAATAGTTCTATGAGAGTAGAAAATAATGACTTTTGTAGATCGCTACAATCAGAAGAAAAAGATAATCTATTGATAAAGGTCCCAAACCCTAGGGGTACTTACCTGTATACTTTCAAAGTGACCCACTTTTGCCTTATTATGGATGATCAATGCTGATGTCTGCATCAAAAAGGGAATGAAAAAAAAATCTGTTTACCAGTGTAAGATATTTGGTAATTACCAAGCATCTTGGTAATTGCAGTGAATAGTACAGCTATGGCAGGAAATCATACAGATGTGCTAACAATGGCAGTCTCAACTTGTGAAAAGTTTAGCTGCAGCATTGCAACCTCAACATAATTAGTAAGTTAGTGACCCAAAAGCAGAATTGAGATGGCACTCTCTCATATAAGCTGGTTCATTCCACCCTACAATGATGGTAACTAGAGATGAGCAAAGTTAAGGAAAATCGATTTGGCTGCTTTGTCGAATTTCACAAAGAAATTACTTTGTCACGAAGTGCATTTCTTTGCATGAGGCAGGTGCAATGACAGGGAATGGCGATTATACCGCCCTCTCATCACTGAACCCCTCAGATGCCGCGTTCATCACTGATTGCGGCATCTGTGGCTACTGTGGTTATTCATGGTAAAAAATAAGTAAATAAATACTCACCGTATCCATTTGATTGCATAGAAGCCATTGTGGCCATCTTGATTGAAGACCCTGTACAAAATCTTGCGTGGTGACGTCAAGATTTCAATCAAGATGGTCGCGACAGCCTGTTCGCGCAGAAATGAATACGGTGAGAAAATTGATTCATTACCACGAAATGCAAGGAAATTTGGCTTCAAATTTTTCCTTAAATTTGGATTGAAGTGAATTAGTGTGGCTTAGATTCACTCAACACTAAGGCCTCATGCACACGACCGTTGTTGTGTTCAGTTCCGCAAAATGGGGTTCCGTTGTTCCGTGATCCGTTTCCGTTTTTGTTTCCATGTGTCTTCCTTTATTTTTGGAGGATCACCAGACATGGAGGAAAGTAAAAGAAAAGTCTAAGTCAAGTTTGCCATGCAAATGATAGGAAAAAAACGGACGCGCGGACGCGGATGACAATCTTGTGTCAATGGGTCCGCAGAAAGTCAATGGGTCCGCAGAAAATCACGAAAAACGGACACGGAATAAAACAGCGGTCGTGTGCATGAGGCCTAATAGTAACAGAGGGACCTGGTACTACATTCCCTATCTATCTTTCATAGGATTGACCTTCTGGAATCATAATTCTTCCCATGCTTGGAAAGGTAGAAGGTCTTATAGGGAAAGGTAAGCCCTGCAGAGTGTTTCACCACCCACAGGGAAAATCAATGGGTAACATCTCAAGACCAAAAGTTAGGCTACTTTCACACTAGCGTTTTTGCTCAATCCATCATGGATCAGCAAAAATGCTTCCGTTCTGATAATACAACCGCATGCATCCATTATGAACGGATCCGGTTGTATTATCTTTAAAATAGCCAAGACGGATCTGACATGAACACCATTGAAAGTTAATAAGGGATGGATCTGTTTTCTATTGTGTCAGAAAAAACTGATCCGTCCCCATTGACTTAAATTGTGTATCCGCACCACATCGCGGACAGAAAAAATCTGCTTGCAGCATTATTCTGTCTGCGATGGGGACGCAACCAAACGGAACAGAATGCATTTTGGTGCATTCCATTTCATTCAGTTCAGTTTTGTCCCCATTGACAATGAATGGGAACAAAACGGAAGCATTTTCCCCAGCTATTGAGATTCTATGACAGATCCTAATAGCGGAAGGGGAAAGCTCAAGTGTAAAAGTAGCCTTAACTGTTCAATCAATAGGCCATAGCAGGTAGAATAAGTCTATTCTGATCAAGTGACACCCCGAAAATGAGCAGTTGCCTGAATACAATGGTAAATGGTTCCACCATTCATCCTTCGACTGCCAGTGTGGTGCCACCAGGCATGATGAAGTTACATCATTGCACCTGCTGTGCCTGGTTGTCCAACAGAACGGAGCAGATCTGCAATGAGTAATCTGCTCCACTTGTGGGAATGTGTCTCGTGGGTATTCATTTTGAAGACACAAAGGGGGCACTATATTGTGTTGAAAGGCACATAAGGGGGCACCATCTTGTGTTGAAAGGAACATAAGGCGGCACTATCTTGTGATGGGTGCCCATAAAAGGCATCCATACTGTATCAGGGACACATATGAAGCATCATTCTGTTTTGGGACATATAAGGTGCATTATAGGCAGATCTTGGTGATGAGATAGGAGTTACCACACTTACCTTTGCTTGGGGCCTCAGAAATGCCAAATTTGCCCCTGGAACTCCCTCAATACATACATATATGGTCTCCTTTATTCAGTTAACACCTATAGATCTCCACAACAGGATGGAAATTGAGTGATTCCATTTGCCTAGTAATGGTGCATGTTGCTAAAAAGTACACTTCCCTCAGTCAAATGATCTATTCTATTCAAATGACACCCCAGAAACTCCACAGGAGCATAATAAGTTGTGCTACCTACTGGTAGTGACACATAAGCAGCTTCCTCGATATACAGTACATGGTCTTCTGGTCCATTCATAGGAGAGCCCTGGATCCTCACAGCAGTACTGAGATTGAGTGGTGTCACATGTTGTGAAACAGCCACCTAACCTCACTGGTCATCTGTTCAATTCAAGTAGCAGCCCGTTTCCCCACAACAGCATGGAGACTGAGTGGTTTGCTAAGCAGATGCCTTCTGGAGTGCTGCCTAGAAAGCACAGCTCTAGTTGATGAACATTTTTAGAGGATCTTTTTTTTGTTTTGTTTTTTTTCCCCTCTGTTGCAGTGATAGCATAAACTGATCAATTTTCTATGTTTTACTCAACTGTGAGATTGTGCATAAACTCTGCCTGTAAATGTTTATGTTTAAATTGTATTGGAGCTGTCATTTGGAATTCCAGGCACTAGAGGCCACTGTTTTGCAGCACAGTCAGCACACTCTGGGATCTGCATATGCAAGGCAGATGATGACTCATGCTAGCTGCTTCTGAAAACCAGGAAGTGCTGATCTGACATGGTGGAAGCAATGTTCTTTGAGAGACTGAATCCGATTCCATCCTGGCTTGCGGATGTCCGGGAGTGAATGGACACACAGAGGAAGGAGATTAGCTGTTGTCCCCTTACTGGATCCGGCTCTTTGAAAGAGAGATTGCTCCAGGAAGACAGTGTACAGCGTGTGGGCAGAAGTCTTATTATCAAGGAAGGCCGCACGGTTGCTGAGGGGTTGGTGGCCATCCCGGGTAAGCGGCATCCTCGGGCCCAGAACGAACACAGGTCAGTGCATCTGGTTACTGATTGTATTCTACTGTGTGGCGCCTGAAGTAACAGAGACTAGCCTAGGCCTTATAGTAGTTAGATAGATAGGGTTATATGTTTTGCTAGGCCTTACTGTACTGGACTGCGGCGCAGTATTTGACTTGCAGGCTCTGCTGCGTCCGCCACCGGCTAGATGTGTCCTCTTTAGCGGCACGACTTGCAGGCTCTGCTGTGTGCGCCATTGGGCTAGGTCTGTCCCTCGTACAGAGACGGTGACTGTGGGCCTGGGGTATAACTTAGTCTGTGTATATTTATATTGTTGTGTTTTCTCTATTGTTAAAGTAAAGTTTCTGTTCTTGCATATAAAGCTGGTGTCAGTGTCGCTTTTCTTGTCTGTGACTTCGCTGTATCCTGGGGAGCCCACCCCGATACACGGCTTACACAACATTACCATAAAGCGTTCCCCGTCCCCTCCCCTAACACTATCATAAACCTTAGAGAAGTCTCCAGGGTATCCAAATTCAATAAAGCTCACTGGTCTAATGAAAGAAAAAAAAAAAAAAATTGAAAAGTTTTTTTTTTTTTTCATTCCAATTAGTCAGTTTTTACCTGTGTCTATTTCTACCTTATTCCTCTAAATATGTAAATGTATTCATGAAGTCTTTGCTGCAGACATGAGAATAATTTACAAGTTTGCTGATTTGAGGTTTTTATTGAAAATTGTGAAACTGCTTACAACCTGAACTGAAGCAATCTATCACCTCCCTTCCTTAATCCTCTTATCCCTCCGACCCTCCCCGCTGTGCAAAAAGTTTTTGCTTCTACTTACTGAAAGCCTTCTGGTGCTGGATCTGTGGAACGCAGCGTCAATCTCCTCCTACCCAAGAGATTAAAACATGTTCAGGATTTCTACGCTCACAAAATAAATTAAAGGTACTGTATGAACACTTTGGACATCCCATATCCCCTTAAAATTAGTTGACCCCTGGGTGTCCTGCTGTTGGGGATGGAAGATGAAATCTGTGGAGCAACCTAGAAGTAAGTGTTCAATTACCCTGTAGCGCTACCACTGGTGATAAAAAGTATTACGCAATTCCCACTGAAACCAATGGGCTGTAATGTATGGTCATGCCAGGTCATCCACAGATACAGACATTGTAGTCTTGAGCTGCTGTGGGATATTGATGGAGGTTGAAGGCACTTCGTAGGTTTCTCCCAGAAATAGCGCCACAGGTTTTGCACGGTATTTAGGTTCAGCTCTATTGAAATTAATGGAACTGAGCTGCAATACCATACACAACCATATGCAAAAGCAATTCTACCAAAAAACTATATTTAGGGTCCCACCTGGCACACATTGTAGAAGTATGGTTATATGTCACTCACTAGCTTTACAAGATGCTATATATATTTCCCTAGGCACATAATGGGACAGTGGCACAACAACAAAAAAAAGCTGCTGCCCTACTCCTACTTCTTCAACTTTAAGGACTTGGTAGATTACCTGGTCATTGGTTGTGGCATCAGCCAGGGTCCCAACTCCATTTAATACATTTGTAGCCTACAATCAAATTAATACGTTTAGATAGATAAAAGTGTGGTCGCAAAATTGGGCACTATTACTGTATGGTGCCTATGTACAACCGTTATCTAGTACCATATTGTCACTGTATATTTGTAATATTGGTCTTTGTACTGTGTTTTTTATTCAGTAACAGTTCAGTAAGATTAATCAGCCTCTGTGTGCTGGTATTGGTCGTGGTCATGGTGTGTCGGTATACAGGTGAAACTCGAAAAATTCGAATATCGTGCAAAGTTCATTTATTTCAGTAATGCAACTTAAAATGTGAAGCTAATATATGAAATAGACTCATTACATGCAAAGCGAGATATTTCAAGTCTTTATTTGTTATAATTTGATGATTATGGCTTACAGCTTATGAAAACCCCAAAGTCTCAATTTTGAGGTACCCTTTGCTCAGGGGGTATGGATTAATTAGCTGACTAGACTGTGACACTTTGAGCCTAGAATATTGAACCTTTTCACAATATTCTAATTTTAAGCTGCATTAAAGCAATTCCTTTCAATTTGCATTACTGAAATAAAAGAACTTTTGCACGATATTCTAATTTTTCGAGTTTCACCTGTAATTTGGTCCTTTTATACTGGTATTTTTAGTAATATTGATCTTTGCATTAGCAACATTTTTTGAACAGTATGGTTGTATTATTCATTCACTATGCTGTGGTACTATGTGGTCCTGGTGTGGAGGTATAACGGTATTCAGTAACAGTATGGTGGTATTATTTAGTCACTATGCAGTGGTACTATGCAGGGGCGTGGCTAATGGCTCATGTGCCCTGGTGCAAGAGTTTAGCTTGGGCCCCCCTTTCCTCAGTGCTTTGTGGCAATTGGCAGGGCAGCACATAGCCTTCCTGCTACCTGTGGCAAAAATAGAAATAACACCTTCCCCCCTTCCCCATGCCAAACCCCTTCCATGGTGTCTTCTTATATGGCACAGGTGTCTTTGGTCCCTCTCTGGCTCCTGGGCCCGGTAGTGACTGCTACCTCTGAACCCCCTATAGCTATGCCCCTAGTACTATGCGGTCCTAATGTGGATGCATTATTCATTAACAATATGGTGGTATTGTTCAGTCACTATGCAGTGGTACTATGTGTTCCTGGTGTGGAAGTATTATTCAGTAACAGTATGGTGGTATTACTCAGTCACTGTGCAGTGGTAATATGCCATCCTAAGGTGGCTGTAATATTCATTAACAGTATGTTGGTATTATTCAGTCACCATGCAGTGGTACTATATGATCCTGGTGTGGAAATATTATTCAGTTAGTGTGCAGTGGTAGTATGTAGTCCTGGTGTGGAAGTATTATTTAGTAACAGTATGGTGGTATTGTTCAGTCACTACGCAGTGATACTACAGTCAGGTCCATAAATATTGGGACATCGACACAATTGTACCATTTTTGGCTCTATACACCACCACAATGGATTTGAAATGAAACAAACAAGATGTGCTTTAACTGCAGACTGTCAGCTTATAATTTGAGGGTATTTACACCCAAATCAGGTGAACGGTGTAGGAATTACAACAGTTTGCATATGTGCCTCTCACTTGTTAAGGGACAAGAAGTAATGGGACAATTGGCTTCTCAGCTGTTCCATGGCCAGGTGTGTGTTATTCCCTCATTATCCCAATTACAATGAGCAGATAAAAGGTCCAGCGTTCATTTCAAGTGTGCTATTTGCATTTGGAATCTGTTGCTGTCAACTCTCAAGATGAAATCCAAAGACCAGTCACTATCAGTGATGCAAGCCATCATTAGGCTGAAAAAAACAAAACAAACCCATCAGAGAGATAGCAAAAACATTAGGCGTGGCCAAAACAACTGTTTGGAACATTCTTAAAAAGAAGGAACGCACAGGTGAGCTCAGCAACACCAAAAGACCCGGAAGACCACGGAAAACAACTGTGGTGGATGACCGAAGAATTCTTTCCCTGGTGAAGACAACACCCTTCACAACATTTGGCCAGATCAAGAACACTATCCAGGAGGTAGGTGTATGTGTGTCAAAGTCAACAATCAAGAGATGACTTCACCAGAGTGAATACAGAGGGTTCACCACAAGATGTGAACCATTGGTGAGCCTCAAAAACAGGAAGGCCAGATTAGAGTTTGCCAAACGACATCTAAAAAAGCCTTCACAGTTATGGAACAACATCCTATGGACAGATGAGACCAAGATCAACTTGTACCAGAGTGATGGGAAGAGAAGAGTATGGAGAAGGAAAGGAACTGCTCATGATCCTAAGCATACCACCTCATCAGTGAAGCATGGTGGTGGTAGTGTCATGGCGTGGGAATGTATGGCTGCCAATGGAACTGGTTCTCTTGTATTTATTGATGATGTGACTGCTGACAAAAGCAGCAGGATGAATTCTGAAGTGTTTCGGGCAATATTATCTGCTCATATTTAGCCAAATGCTTCAGAACTCATTGGACGGCGCTTCACAGTGCAGATGGACAATGACCCAAAGCATACCGCAAAAGCAACCAAAGAGTTTTTTAAAGGGAAAGAAGTGGAATGTTATGCAATGGCCAAGTCAATCACCTGACCTGAATCCGATTGAGCATGCATTTCACTTGCTGAAGACAAAACTGAAGGGAAAATGCCCCAAGAACAAGCAGGAACTGAAGACAGTTGCAGTAGAGGCCTGGCAGAGCATCACCAGGGATGAAACCCAGCGTCTGGTGATGTCTATGCATTCCAGACTTCAGGCTGTAATTGACTGCAAAGGATTTGCAACCAAGTATTAAAAAGTGAAAGTTTGATTTATGATTATTATTCTGTCCCATTACTTTTGGTCCCTTAACAAGTGGGAGGCACATATGCAAACTGTTGTAATTCCTACACCGTTCACCTGATTTGGATGTAAATACCCTGAAATTAAAGCTGACAGTCTGCAGATAAAGCACATCTTGTTTGTTTCATTTCAAATCCATTGTGGTGGTGTATAGAGCCCAAAATTTGATGTTGATGTCCCAATATTTATGGACCTGACTTTATGTGGTCCTGGTGTGGCAGTATTTTTATTAATTAAAAGTATGATAGTGTTATTCAGTCAATGTCCAGTGTTACTAATCGGCCATGCTTTGGGGGTATCATTTGGCCCTTGTATAGCGGTATAGCGTGGTACTGGTATGACTGTATTATTTAAAGGCTGCGTACAGTCTATCGCCCCAGCAGCCACATCCTCTACTGACAGAATGTGTGGTTCTGTACAACATGTCCTGTCTGTCCTAGGGCTGGGAGAGAACACCTGCTGACTACTACCATTGATGGTAAGTGTCCTTTCCCAACACAGTGACACTAGGATAGGTAGGTCTGGCTGAGCAGAGGATGTGGCTATGAACCTTTCTCCCTGATAACTAGCAGCCACATCCTCTGCTCAGTCTGTATAATTGGAGCTATACTATTACAAACACTACAGTACGACGGCACATACAGTTGAAGTTCATGGAGGTCTGCATTTTGGGAGAAAGCAGCCATCGTGTTGTGCCTGGGAGACTTGTCAGCTCTTCTGGGAGTCCGAGGAGGGCTCTCCTTTTTCTGGGAGCCTCCTGGATGTTCCAGGAGAGTTGCCAACTATGATTTATTTCTGCATACATCTTCAGAATTGCTAGCTTGGGACAACTGGATAACCCATAATAATGGACATATTCCATAGCAGCGCTCTGGTCACCAATCACAGCAAACATGACTTCATACCATGCAATCCAACTTCTCTGATTCTTCATTGTATGCAATCATTGAATTCAGAGGCTCAGTTTCCACAGGGACCATGACTTTCTTGGTTTCTATCTTGCACAGCAGGAGACATAGTACTGTATATGTGGAAAAAGCAAATAAAGGTAAGTGCTTAGAGGAGATACAGCAGCAGGGGGCACTGCAGCAAGACAAAAACACAGAAATGAAGTGGCAATTCTGGAGGAGCTGCTCAGCCCCTGACACTGTGGCGTGTCTTTTTATTGGAGGAGCAGCCCGACCGCACGTGGACCGCAATAATCGACTAACCCCAGCAAAATATGCATACAATGGAGGACGTCGACGCGGTCCACATGCACCACAAGAAGCAAACTACACAGAATGTAGCAAATAAACATATGAAACACAGAGAGGAAATGCACCAACAAGAAATGCTACTGACTATACTGGGAAGTAATAAATGCAGGTATTAAAAGCTGAGACTTTCGCCAATATGTTCCAGTCAGGAGAATATCGGAGCCCATCACTGCACCACGTCACGGTCACTCAGCATGGCAGAGGGTCCTAGCCGCTGCTCTAACTATGGTGTGAACACGGTCTGGGGGTGATATAATTCAGCTCACAGCCAAGCTTCCACACAAAAGCCCAGCATGAGTACTGTGGCAGTACAATGTGAATGAGGCCAGGCTGTGAGCCACACCTATGCCAGACCATGTGATGGAGGTTACCAGGTGCAACAGAGTGTATAAACACACCCAAATCTAACAAGACAAAAACACAGAAATGAAGTGGCAATTCTGGAGGAGCTGCTCAGCCCCTGACACTGTGGCGTGTCTTTTTATTGGAGGAGCAGCCCGACCGCACGTGGACCGCAATAATCGACTAACCCCAGCAAAATATGCATACAATGGAGGACGTCGACGCGGTCCACATGCACCACAAGAAGCAAACTACACAGAATGTAGCAAATAAACATATGAAACACAGAGAGGAAATGCACCAACAAGAAATGCTACTGACTATACTGGGAAGTAATAAATGCAGGTATTAAAAGCTGAGACTTTCGCCAATATGTTCCAGTCAGGAGAATATCGGAGCCCATCACTGCACCACGTCACGGTCACTCAGCATGGCAGAGGGTCCTAGCCGCTGCTCTAACTATGGTGTGAACACGGTCTGGGGGTGATATAATTCAGCTCACAGCCAAGCTTCCACACAAAAGCCCAGCATGAATACTGTGGTAGTACAATGTGAATGAGGCCAGGCTGTGAGCCACACCTATGCCAGACCATGTGATGGAGGTTACCAGGTGCAACAGAGTGTATAAACACACCCAAATCTAACAAGACAAAAACACAGAAATGAAGTGGCAATTCTGGAGGAGCTGCTCAGCCCCTGACACTGTGGCGTGTCTTTTTATTGGAGGAGCAGCCCGACCGCACGTGGACCGCAATAATCGACTAACCCCAGCAAAATATGCATACAATGGAGGACGTCGACGCGGTCCACATGCACCACAAGAAGCAAACTACACAGAATGTAGCAAATAAACATATGAAACACAGAGAGGAAATGCACCAACAAGAAATGCTACTGACTATACTGGGAAGTAATAAATGCAGGTATTAAAAGCTGAGACTTTCGCCAATATGTTCCAGTCAGGAGAATATCGGAGCCCATCACTGCACCACGTCACGGTCACTCAGCATGGCAGAGGGTCCTAGCCGCTGCTCTAACTATGGTGTGAACACGGTCTGGGGGTGATATAATTCAGCTCACAGCCAAGCTTCCACACAAAAGCCCAGCATGAATACTGTGGTAGTACAATGTGAATGAGGCCAGGCTGTGAGCCACACCTATGCCAGACCATGTGATGGAGGTTACCAGGTGCAACAGAGTGTATAAACACACCCAAATCTAACAAGACAAAAACACAGAAATGAAGTGGCAATTCTGGAGGAGCTGCTCAGCCCCTGACACTGTGGCGTGTCTTTTTATTGGAGGAGCAGCCCGACCGCACGTGGACCGCAATAATCGACTAACCCCAGCAAAATATGCATACAATGGAGGACGTCGACGCGGTCCACATGCACCACAAGAAGCAAACTACACAGAATGTAGCAAATAAACATATGAAACACAGAGAGGAAATGCACCAACAAGAAATGCTACTGACTATACTGGGAAGTAATAAATGCAGGTATTAAAAGCTGAGACTTTCGCCAATATGTTCCAGTCAGGAGAATATCGGAGCCCATCACTGCACCACGTCACGGTCACTCAGCATGGCAGAGGGTCCTAGCCGCTGCTCTAACTATGGTGTGAACACGGTCTGGGGGTGATATAATTCAGCTCACAGCCAAGCTTCCACACAAAAGCCCAGCATGAATACTGTGGTAGTACAATGTGAATGAGGCCAGGCTGTGAGCCACACCTATGCCAGACCATGTGATGGAGGTTACCAGGTGCAACAGAGTGTATAAACACACCCAAATCTAACAAGACAAAAACACAGAAATGAAGTGGCAATTCTGGAGGAGCTGCTCAGCCCCTGACACTGTGGCGTGTCTTTTTATTGGAGGAGCAGCCCGACCGCACGTGGACCGCAATAATCGACTAACCCCAGCAAAATATGCATACAATGGAGGACGTCGACGCGGTCCACATGCACCACAAGAAGCAAACTACACAGAATGTAGCAAATAAACATATGAAACACAGAGAGGAAATGCACCAACAAGAAATGCTACTGACTATACTGGGAAGTAATAAATGCAGGTATTAAAAGCTGAGACTTTCGCCAATATGTTCCAGTCAGGAGAATATCGGAGCCCATCACTGCACCACGTCACGGTCACTCAGCATGGCAGAGGGTCCTAGCCGCTGCTCTAACTATGGTGTGAACACGGTCTGGGGGTGATATAATTCAGCTCACAGCCAAGCTTCCACACAAAAGCCCAGCATGAATACTGTGGTAGTACAATGTGAATGAGGCCAGGCTGTGAGCCACACCTATGCCAGACCATGTGATGGAGGTTACCAGGTGCAACAGAGTGTATAAACACACCCAAATCTAACAAGACAAAAACACAGAAATGAAGTGGCAATTCTGGAGGAGCTGCTCAGCCCCTGACACTGTGGCGTGTCTTTTTATTGGAGGAGCAGCCCGACCGCACGTGGACCGCAATAATCGACTAACCCCAGCAAAATATGCATACAATGGAGGACGTCGACGCGGTCCACATGCACCACAAGAAGCAAACTACACAGAATGTAGCAAATAAACATATGAAACACAGAGAGGAAATGCACCAACAAGAAATGCTACTGACTATACTGGGAAGTAATAAATGCAGGTATTAAAAGCTGAGACTTTCGCCAATATGTTCCAGTCAGGAGAATATCGGAGCCCATCACTGCACCACGTCACGGTCACTCAGCATGGCAGAGGGTCCTAGCCGCTGCTCTAACTATGGTGTGAACACGGTCTGGGGGTGATATAATTCAGCTCACAGCCAAGCTTCCACACAAAAGCCCAGCATGAATACTGTGGTAGTACAATGTGAATGAGGCCAGGCTGTGAGCCACACCTATGCCAGACCATGTGATGGAGGTTACCAGGTGCAACAGAGTGTATAAACACACCCAAATCTAACAAGACAAAAACACAGAAATGAAGTGGCAATTCTGGAGGAGCTGCTCAGCCCCTGACACTGTGGCGTGTCTTTTTATTGGAGGAGCAGCCCGACCGCACGTGGACCGCAATAATCGACTAACCCCAGCAAAATATGCATACAATGGAGGACGTCGACGCGGTCCACATGCACCACAAGAAGCAAACTACACAGAATGTAGCAAATAAACATATGAAACACAGAGAGGAAATGCACCAACAAGAAATGCTACTGACTATACTGGGAAGTAATAAATGCAGGTATTAAAAGCTGAGACTTTCGCCAATATGTTCCAGTCAGGAGAATATCGGAGCCCATCACTGCACCACGTCACGGTCACTCAGCATGGCAGAGGGTCCTAGCCGCTGCTCTAACTATGGTGTGAACACGGTCTGGGGGTGATATAATTCAGCTCACAGCCAAGCTTCCACACAAAAGCCCAGCATGAATACTGTGGTAGTACAATGTGAATGAGGCCAGGCTGTGAGCCACACCTATGCCAGACCATGTGATGGAGGTTACCAGGTGCAACAGAGTGTATAAACACACCCAAATCTAACAAGACAAAAACACAGAAATGAAGTGGCAATTCTGGAGGAGCTGCTCAGCCCCTGACACTGTGGCGTGTCTTTTTATTGGAGGAGCAGCCCGACCGCACGTGGACCGCAATAATCGACTAACCCCAGCAAAATATGCATACAATGGAGGACGTCGACGCGGTCCACATGCACCACAGAAAGCAAACTACACAGAATGTAGCAAATAAACATATGAAACACAGAGAGGAAATGCACCAACAAGAAATGCTACTGACTATACTGGGAAGTAATAAATGCAGGTATTAAAAGCTGAGACTTTCGCCAATATGTTCCAGTCAGGAGAATATCGGAGCCCATCACTGCACCACGTCACGGTCACTCAGCATGGCAGAGGGTCCTAGCCGCTGCTCTAACTATGGTGTGAACACGGTCTGGGGGTGATATAATTCAGCTCACAGCCAAGCTTCCACACAAAAGCCCAGCATGAATACTGTGGTAGTACAATGTGAATGAGGCCAGGCTGTGAGCCACACCTATGCCAGACCATGTGATGGAGGTTACCAGGTGCAACAGAGTGTATAAACACACCCAAATCTAACAAGACAAAAACACAGAAATGAAGTGGCAATTCTGGAGGAGCTGCTCAGCCCCTGACACTGTGGCGTGTCTTTTTATTGGAGGAGCAGCCCGACCGCACGTGGACCGCAATAATCGACTAACCCCAGCAAAATATGCATACAATGGAGGACGTCGACGCGGTCCACATGCACCACAAGAAGCAAACTACACAGAATGTAGCAAATAAACATATGAAACACAGAGAGGAAATGCACCAACAAGAAATGCTACTGACTATACTGGGAAGTAATAAATGCAGGTATTAAAAGCTGAGACTTTCGCCAATATGTTCCAGTCAGGAGAATATCGGAGCCCATCACTGCACCACGTCACGGTCACTCAGCATGGCAGAGGGTCCTAGCCGCTGCTCTAACTATGGTGTGAACACGGTCTGGGGGTGATATAATTCAGCTCACAGCCAAGCTTCCACACAAAAGCCCAGCATGAATACTGTGGTAGTACAATGTGAATGAGGCCAGGCTGTGAGCCACACCTATGCCAGACCATGTGATGGAGGTTACCAGGTGCAACAGAGTGTATAAACACACCCAAATCTAACAAGACAAAAACACAGAAATGAAGTGGCAATTCTGGAGGAGCTGCTCAGCCCCTGACACTGTGGCGTGTCTTTTTATTGGAGGAGCAGCCCGACCGCACGTGGACCGCAATAATCGACTAACCCCAGCAAAATATGCATACAATGGAGGACGTCGACGCGGTCCACATGCACCACAAGAAGCAAACTACACAGAATGTAGCAAATAAACATATGAAACACAGAGAGGAAATGCACCAACAAGAAATGCTACTGACTATACTGGGAAGTAATAAATGCAGGTATTAAAAGCTGAGACTTTCGCCAATATGTTCCAGTCAGGAGAATATCGGAGCCCATCACTGCACCACGTCACGGTCACTCAGCATGGCAGAGGGTCCAGTTTGCTTCTTGTGGTGCATGTGGACCGCGTCGACGTCCTCCATTGTATGCATATTTTGCTGGGGTTAGTCGATTATTGCGGTCCACGTGCGGTCGGGCTGCTCCTCCAATAAAAAGACACGCCACAGTGTCAGGGGCTGAGCAGCTCCTCCAGAATTGCCACTTCATTTCTGTGTTTTTGTCTTGTTAGATTTGGGTGTGTTTATACACTCTGTTGCACCTGGTAACCTCCATCACATGGTCTGGCATAGGTGTGGCTCACAGCCTGGCCTCATTCACATTGTACTACCACAGTATTCATGCTGGGCTTTTGTGTGGAAGCTTGGCTGTGAGCTGAATTATATCACCCCCAGACCGTGTTCACACCATAGTTAGAGCAGCGGCTAGGACCCTCTGCCATGCTGAGTGACCGTGACGTGGTGCAGTGATGGGCTCCGATATTCTCCTGACTGGAACATATTGGCGAAAGTCTCAGCTTTTAATACCTGCATTTATTACTTCCCAGTATAGTCAGTAGCATTTCTTGTTGGTGCATTTCCTCTCTGTGTTTCATATGTTTATTTGCTACATTCTGTGTAGTTTGCTTCTTGTGGTGCATGTGGACCGCGTCGACGTCCTCCATTGTATGCATATTTTGCTGGGGTTAGTCGATTATTGCGGTCCACGTGCGGTCGGGCTGCTCCTCCAATAAAAAGACACGCCACAGTGTCAGGGGCTGAGCAGCTCCTCCAGAATTGCCACTTCATTTCTGTGTTTTTGTCTTGTTAGATTTGGGTGTGTTTATACACTCTGTTGCACCTGGTAACCTCCATCACATGGTCTGGCATAGGTGTGGCTCACAGCCTGGCCTCATTCACATTGTACTACCACAGTATTCATGCTGGGCTTTTGTGTGGAAGCTTGGCTGTGAGCTGAATTATATCACCCCCAGACCGTGTTCACACCATAGTTAGAGCAGCGGCTAGGACCCTCTGCCATGCTGAGTGACCGTGACGTGGTGCAGTGATGGGCTCCGATATTCTCCTGACTGGAACATATTGGCGAAAGTCTCAGCTTTTAATACCTGCATTTATTACTTCCCAGTATAGTCAGTAGCATTTCTTGTTGGTGCATTTCCTCTCTGTGTTTCATATGTTTATTTGCTACATTCTGTGTAGTTTGCTTCTTGTGGTGCATGTGGACCGCGTCGACGTCCTCCATTGTATGCATATTTTGCTGGGGTTAGTCGATTATTGCGGTCCACGTGCGGTCGGGCTGCTCCTCCAATAAAAAGACACGCCACAGTGTCAGGGGCTGAGCAGCTCCTCCAGAATTGCCACTTCATTTCTGTGTTTTTGTCTTGTTAGATTTGGGTGTGTTTATACACTCTGTTGCACCTGGTAACCTCCATCACATGGTCTGGCATAGGTGTGGCTCACAGCCTGGCCTCATTCACATTGTACTACCACAGTATTCATGCTGGGCTTTTGTGTGGAAGCTTGGCTGTGAGCTGAATTATATCACCCCCAGACCGTGTTCACACCATAGTTAGAGCAGCGGCTAGGACCCTCTGCCATGCTGAGTGACCGTGACGTGGTGCAGTGATGGGCTCCGATATTCTCCTGACTGGAACATATTGGCGAAAGTCTCAGCTTTTAATACCTGCATTTATTACTTCCCAGTATAGTCAGTAGCATTTCTTGTTGGTGCATTTCCTCTCTGTGTTTCATATGTTTATTTGCTACATTCTGTGTAGTTTGCTTCTTGTGGTGCATGTGGACCGCGTCGACGTCCTCCATTGTATGCATATTTTGCTGGGGTTAGTCGATTATTGCGGTCCACGTGCGGTCGGGCTGCTCCTCCAATAAAAAGACACGCCACAGTGTCAGGGGCTGAGCAGCTCCTCCAGAATTGCCACTTCATTTCTGTGTTTTTGTCTTGTTAGATTTGGGTGTGTTTATACACTCTGTTGCACCTGGTAACCTCCATCACATGGTCTGGCATAGGTGTGGCTCACAGCCTGGCCTCATTCACATTGTACTACCACAGTATTCATGCTGGGCTTTTGTGTGGAAGCTTGGCTGTGAGCTGAATTATATCACCCCCAGACCGTGTTCACACCATAGTTAGAGCAGCGGCTAGGACCCTCTGCCATGCTGAGTGACCGTGACGTGGTGCAGTGATGGGCTCCGATATTCTCCTGACTGGAACATATTGGCGAAAGTCTCAGCTTTTAATACCTGCATTTATTACTTCCCAGTATAGTCAGTAGCATTTCTTGTTGGTGCATTTCCTCTCTGTGTTTCATATGTTTATTTGCTACATTCTGTGTAGTTTGCTTCTTGTGGTGCATGTGGACCGCGTCGACGTCCTCCATTGTATGCATATTTTGCTGGGGTTAGTCGATTATTGCGGTCCACGTGCGGTCGGGCTGCTCCTCCAATAAAAAGACACGCCACAGTGTCAGGGGCTGAGCAGCTCCTCCAGAATTGCCACTTCATTTCTGTGTTTTTGTCTTGTTAGATTTGGGTGTGTTTATACACTCTGTTGCACCTGGTAACCTCCATCACATGGTCTGGCATAGGTGTGGCTCACAGCCTGGCCTCATTCACATTGTACTACCACAGTATTCATGCTGGGCTTTTGTGTGGAAGCTTGGCTGTGAGCTGAATTATATCACCCCCAGACCGTGTTCACACCATAGTTAGAGCAGCGGCTAGGACCCTCTGCCATGCTGAGTGACCGTGACGTGGTGCAGTGATGGGCTCCGATATTCTCCTGACTGGAACATATTGGCGAAAGTCTCAGCTTTTAATACCTGCATTTATTACTTCCCAGTATAGTCAGTAGCATTTCTTGTTGGTGCATTTCCTCTCTGTGTTTCATATGTTTATTTGCTACATTCTGTGTAGTTTGCTTCTTGTGGTGCATGTGGACCGCGTCGACGTCCTCCATTGTATGCATATTTTGCTGGGGTTAGTCGATTATTGCGGTCCACGTGCGGTCGGGCTGCTCCTCCAATAAAAAGACACGCCACAGTGTCAGGGGCTGAGCAGCTCCTCCAGAATTGCCACTTCATTTCTGTGTTTTTGTCTTGTTAGATTTGGGTGTGTTTATACACTCTGTTGCACCTGGTAACCTCCATCACATGGTCTGGCATAGGTGTGGCTCACAGCCTGGCCTCATTCACATTGTACTACCACAGTATTCATGCTGGGCTTTTGTGTGGAAGCTTGGCTGTGAGCTGAATTATATCACCCCCAGACCGTGTTCACACCATAGTTAGAGCAGCGGCTAGGACCCTCTGCCATGCTGAGTGACCGTGACGTGGTGCAGTGATGGGCTCCGATATTCTCCTGACTGGAACATATTGGCGAAAGTCTCAGCTTTTAATACCTGCATTTATTACTTCCCAGTATAGTCAGTAGCATTTCTTGTTGGTGCATTTCCTCTCTGTGGCACTGCAGCAAGAACAGAGAATACAGTCTGGTAAATTAAGTCTTAAGAAAAGACAAAAGAGGCAGGAAGGCCCTTGCATTAAATCCTACATAACATAGGCTATAGAATGGGGAAAAAGAGAAGACAACGGAGCAAAACAAGAAAAATTGCAAAGAACACCACTGCCTCTAGTGGACAAACCTGAGTACAGCAGCAGATCAAGGTTAGGATGCTTGTAGTGATTGTGCTCAATTTATTTAAACATTAAAATTGCCCCCAAAAAATGTTAAAAAAATATCACATTTCTGAATTGTCCAGCATTTGTGAAACTACAACTTCCAAAATGCCCTAGGTCTGTGATGGCTAACCTCCGGCACTCCAGCTGTGGTAAAACTACAACTCCCAAGATGTACACTTGCTTGGCTGTTCTCAGAACTCCATAGAAATGAATAGAGC
Organism: Bufo bufo; assembly: GCF_905171765.1. Classification (NCBI taxonomy): domain Eukaryota; kingdom Metazoa; phylum Chordata; class Amphibia; order Anura; family Bufonidae; genus Bufo; species Bufo bufo. The sequence continues at coordinate 115,120,363 of NC_053394.1, forward strand.
AGGCTGGGAGTCGTAGTTTCTCCATAGCTGGAGTGTAAGAGTTTAGCCATCGCTGCCCTAGGTCATGCTGGGAATTGTAGTTTCACAACAGCTGGACATCCGCACTTTCTGACAACACTTTCATATTTATTTTATTCACTTATATATTGTTGACATATTACTCAGCCCTTTGCAGTCACTTGCTGTCCCCAGTAGAGCTCACAATCGAAGTTCCCTATCAGTATGTCTTAGAGGGGACCCATGCAAACATGTGGAGAATATACATCTCCACTCAGATATTGTCTGTGGTCAGATTTAAACCCAGGAGCCCAGCGCTGCCAGGCACCAATGCTAACCACTGAGCCACCATGCTGCCCAATGACAATGTAAAGAATCGCATCTACTAATTCTTATGTGTAGTTTTCGTACAGTGCCCCCACAGGAGAAACATTGTATAGCAGTCTAGGGTCCAAAAACAACTGAGAGTTCTGCGGACATAGTTTACATAAGAAATACAATTACTCACAGATAAATAATACTGGAACGAAGAGAAGTAGTGCAATGGCTCCTCCACCCAGAGTTGGTGGGTCTGCGATTTTTTTCATACAGGCCTCGCCACCTAAGCAGTCACACACATGCACAGTGATAGTCTCCTGAGATGCTGTGCCTTGGAGGTCATAGATTTCTAGAAGTAAAGTGTGGTTTCCTTGATAAGCATCTTTCAACTTCTTAACCTTGAGGATATCATCTGAAACAGAGACATTGAGAGGCATTAGTATTTTCTCGTAGTCTAAAATTCCCAGGGTTGTCGAGAAACCATGGCTATGAAATTCTGAGAGTTTTAAAGGAATAGTCCAGGAAAAACTAATACACTGTGCTATCCCTTGTCCAGGGTCTAAGGGGGCAGAGCACATGAACAGCAACAAAGAGTCACGCTCCACCCCTTAAAGGGGTTATCCCAGATATCTCCCCCTTCATTGCTTAAATTGTTCTGCTAGATTTATATCAAGCTGGTAGCTCAAGGGGCATGACTTTTCTGCTGCAGCTCAATGGGTGTGTCCTTCTGCTGCAGTTTTCTCCCTATTACAGCTCAGGAGGTAGTTTAAGGCCTCTCTCACACGAACTATACGGATTGGCGGTGGTCCACCTCATACATACATGGAAGCTGGGTCCACCATAATCTGCCCCTCCATCATGTCTCCACTCCATTATGTTTCACGGAGTAGGTTTCCTTTCTTGGATGTCAATGTATTGTACTTTATTTTTTAGAATTTAGACTTACCGACAGTGGTGGAGCTTCACTTTAAGATTTTTTTTTTTTACAATACATAACAATTCAGTGTTTGCCGTTGACCTTTGTGTTTCTTATTTTCCAAGATTCTGTACATTAGATGTCTAGATATTTTCTCAGCTTCACTGACATCGGAATGTGTCCTGATTTGCAGCTGGTGTCTAACAGACAAAACTCTAACAATGTAAGTTTCAGGCTAAATATGGACTCCTACCTAAATTCATGCCTCATCGTGGTCCTTTTTATGGTCTTTGCCTACGGGGAATAACAAGACGCTTGTAGGTGTGTCTCCTTCTTCTCAAATCCAGCTATTCAGGTATGTCAGTGTCTGTCTGTCCATATTTATGACAGATCACTTCTGGGGGTAGTCAGAATATTTTACCTGTCCCCATCTAAAATATAGACATAATCATAACTCTAGTTTTGATTAATCTAATTCTTCAAGGACAATGCCATATTTGTGTAAGTAATCTAGCATCTTCCAGGGGATAAGACCCACAGGTCTAGTTGTCAACATGCCACCCATCCTCTTAAATACAGTGAGGAACAGAAGTATTTGAACACCCTGCGATTTTGTAAGTTCTCCCACTTAGAAATCATGGAGGGGTCTAACATTCACATAGTAGGTTCATTCCCATTCTGAGAGACAGAATAAAAAAAAAAAATCTGGAAATAACATTGTATGATTTTTAAAGAATGTATTTGTCTTGTACTGCTGAACATTAGTATTTGAACACCTGAGAAAATCAGTGTTAATATTTTGTACAGAAGCCTTTGTTTGCAATTACAGAGGATTACAGAGGTCAAACGTTCAAGATCATCCATGCAACAGGGATTTTGGCCCACTCCTCCACACAGATCTCCTCTAGATCTGTCAGGTTTCGGGGCTGTCACTGAGCAACACGGAGTTTCAGCTCCCTCCAAAGATGTTCTATTAGCTTTAGGTCTGGAGACTGGCTAGGCCACTCCAGAACCTTGATATGCTTCTTACGGAGCCACTCCTTCGTTATCCTGGCTGTGTGCTTCGGGTCGTTGTCATGTTGGAAGACCCAGCCATGACCCATCTTCAATGCTCTGACTGAGGGAAGGAGGTTGTTGCTCAAAATCTCACAATAAATGGCACCATTCATCCTCTCCTTAATACAGTGCAGTCGTCCTGTCCCCATCACAGAAAAGCACCCCCAAAGCATGATTTTACCACCCCCATGCTTCACAGTAGGGATGTGTTCTTGGGATGCAACTCATCCTTCTTTTTCCTCCAAACACGACGAGTGAAGTTTAGACCAAAAAGTTCTACTTTGGTCTCATCTGACCACATGACTTTCTCCCATGCCAACTCTGGATCATCCAGATGGTCATTGGCAAACTTCAGACGGGCCTGGACATGTGATGACTTGAGCAGGGGAACCTTCTGTGCAATGCATGATTTGAAACCATGACAGCTTAGTGTTCTACTGACAGTAACCTTTGAAACTGTGGCCCCAGCTCTCTTCATGTCATTGACCAGCTCCTCCCTTGTAGTTCTGGGCTGATTCCTCACATTTCTTATCACCACGAGGTGAGATCTTGCATGGAGCACCAGTCCGAGGGAGACTGAAAGTCGTCTTTAGCCTCTTCCATTTTCTAACAATTGCTCCAACAGTTGATCTATTTCCACAAAGCTGCTTGGCAATTGCCCTGTAGCCCTTTCCAGCCCTACAATGCAAATTTCAGACCTTTCCATGATTTCTAAGTGGGAGAACTTGCAAAATCGCAGGGTGTTCAAATACTTCTGTTCCTCATTGTATATAAGACTCTGAAAGTGGATCAGTCAACAGCAGTTTGCTGATAGGTTCCAGGTAGCAAGATGCTTTTTTTTTGACACTCGAAAGTCAAACCCAAACATAAATGTGGCATTAGAAGGGGAAATACCATTTATACTTTCATCCTCTGAAAAACACAGGTTGAAAGTGTCCAGTATAAAGCAGTAGGTCAACTCACTCTATGGCAACTGCAGATCAGCAGGCAATTAACTGGAGAAAACTATGAGCATTCAGTGCTCCGATAGAAAATAATACTGGATCTTTATTGTCACTACTTTAAAGGGGTTGTTTAGCCTACATATGTTGATAATGATGACCTATCCTCAGAACAGGCCATCAATATTAGGATCTCCACCAATCAGCTGTTTGCAGGGACTGTAGCGCTCGTGTCTTTTTAGTAATTACCTGTACACCGTCTCCCTTGCAGTGGGGGTGCAATGTATTTAAAGTTGTTCTTCCCTTTCCAGTGATTTGGATAGGAAGGTAAAATGACACTGTACCACCACTACAAAGCAGACGGCACGCAGGTAAACACTGAAGAGGACGTAGCACTTGCATCAGAACAATTCAAACAGTGGATTGGTGGGGTGTCTGTAGTCGGACCCCTAACTATCTGACATTAATGACCTGCCTGAGGATGGGTCATTAATATCTGTAGCCCGAACAAACCCTTTAACTCCATACAAGTAGGAGAGCTGGCGCATTTCAGGTTACACTAACGTTCAGTAAAAGCAGCTAGTAATCTAAAGAGCCCCATTCCACCATGACCACTATGAGCATCAAGTACTGTAAATCCAGGAAATGGTCATTTTATGGTTATTATGATCTTAGCGCCATACCTTGAGTCTTTTTCTCGCATCATTGACCTATAAGTGCTCTCTGAACCATTATCCACTTGTTCCTTCATTCTTTCACCATACTTTGTATCTCTTTTTCCCACTCCATCATCATCCACAATTATCACTAACTTCCCCTAAACTCTGTAGGTTCCTTCATATGGGGATAGACCTCCTCAGCTGCTGGACCTATAGAACCCGTCATTTCTCCTACCAGAGAAGTTACATGCATACATCCAAAAATATGTCTCAGCAGTCTGTGGATGTGGATTAGACTACTGCTCCCTCTAGAAAAAATTGCTTTTTTCTTCCAAAAACAGCTCCACACTTGTCCAAGGGTTGTGTATTGTACTGTATCTCAACTCTACTGAAATGAATATGGCTCCACTGCATTACCACAAACAACCAGTGGATGGGTGTGGTGCTGTTTTGGGAAGAAAGTAGCAGTATTTTTCAAATCCAGTGTTTAACTAACATGTGGTGGTCTAAAGTTATTTACTACTCCTGCAATGATGTTTGCACCTATTAGGGTACTTTCACACTAGCTTTATTCTTTTCCGGTATTGAGTTCCGTCACAGGGGCTCAATACTGGAAAAAAACGCTTCAGTTTTATCCTAATGCATTCTGAATGGAAAGAATTCCGTTCAGTATGCATCAGGATGTCTTCAGTTCAGTCCCTTTACGGTACTGCGACGGAACTGCCTGCCAGATCCTCACAACTTGCGTTGTGAGGGCAAAGATATATCAGTGCAATTGGTTCCTTACCATTATAGTCGACTAGTTTGATGGATTTCTTCTCGGGCTCTTTGTCTAAAACATTGATGTAGAAGGGTCCAGAGTAGGGTTTGAGGTCTTTGTCAATGATGGGTGTGGTGAGAAGTATCTCCTCCTCTTTCTCGCAAGTGGTTATGTAGGGATTTAGCAGTTTTGGAACATTGTCATTAATGTCCTTCAGGTTAACAATTAAGGTGGCCGTTCCAGTCATTGGGGGTTCACCTTAAAAAAAATATTTGTATTAGAACCTGCCATTAATCACTATCTAATTGTCATGCAATATTGAGGGGCAAAACCCAAATAATGTAATTTTATATTAGATAAAAAATGGCCGATGTCTTTTACAAACAGCACCACCCTTGTCTATAACTTCATCACTGACCCTGAGTGAGCGGAAAGGGCTAGTAATCAGATTTTTATTTTAATCTGCCTTTAGGCAACTAATGCCCTGGTTATTCAGCCCACCTCCTAAAATGTAACTTTTATTTATACTATTATTTTCAATTGAACTCATTGAGACAATTTTTCACACACATCCATGTTAACCGGAGGACATATCCATAAGCTATATACCATACCACTCCTATGTGCCTCCTGCTGCACTTACCATCATCCACAGCCAGAACCTTCACAATATACTTGCTGTTTGTCACATAATCTGACTCTCTGTCTAATTGCTCTTTGGTGGTGATGACTCCGGTGTCTTCATTTACACTTAGCCAGTCTGCTGTGTCATTCTCCAAAAAGTACCTGCAAGAATAACATACTAAATAACCTTCCTCGTCAAGAATCAAGACCTTAATGTTTGGAGAACTCTTCTGTGCTCTATAACATTGGCCAGTATTGAATGTCTAATTAAAGGGATTGTCCTTTTATTTTCTCTAAATTTGCCACTCAGTCAGCAGTACCTGTGGAGAAATTCATACTCACCTGCTCACTGCCGCTCCATACCAGCTCCGTGGCTCCCGGACCCAATCTCGATCTGTCAACTTCTGCGCGAGTGGCTTACGTGTGCTACTGCAGTTAATGACTAGCCTCTAACCTGTCCTCCAAGTAACATGCCATTTATGTGCCATTTGAGGACACATCACTGCTAAGGCCAGTTATTGACTGCAGCGGTAGATGTGATCCCATTCGGGCAGAAGTTAATGGATGGGAGCTGGAAGTAAAGTGAAAAGAGCTCGGGAGCCATGGAGCTAGAAAGAGTTGCAGGGAGCAGGTAAGTATGGATTCTTCTACAAATACTGCTGGGTGGGAGAAATGTTTAAAAAAAATGGACAACCCCTTTAAGGGAACACTCTAAGCAAAACTGATACACTGCCATTTTCCATTCTTCAGGCCATGAATGAAGCATAACAAAGTATGCTTGGGACAATTATTATGTGTAATTCTGCTTTCACCAATTTCCTCATCTCACATTAGGATTAAATAGGTTCATTCTAATAAGATCCCTTTCATCTGAGCTCCTGTAATGCACTGCTGGAACTGAAACCAGCAGAATTCTCAATCTAGCTGTGAAGGGAACCCGCCATGTTGATGAAGGCAGCGTGTTATAGAACAGGAGGAGCTGAGCAGATCGATATGCAGTTCTGTAGGAAAAGAATTTAAATGAATGAGACACAGGTTTAGGGATGATCGAATCGACTTTGGATGAAACATCTGAAGTCGATTCGCATAAAACTTTGTTTCAATACTGTACGGAAAAAGTGCTCTGTACAGTATTCGAATGTATTGGCTCTGATAAGCCGAAGTTAATACTTAAGATTAATTGGCAAGTAGCATGTTATAGAGCAGGAGGAGCTGAGCTGATCGATATATAGTTCTGTGGGAAAAGATTCAATATAACCTGTGTAGGGATGAGCGAATTGAATTTGGGTAATAACTTCATAAATTGATTTCTACTGTAAAAAAACTCGGGTTTGGTTCCAAGGTACCGCAGGAACCTGAGTTCGGGAAATGTTTTTTTTTACAGTAGAAATCAATTTATGAAGTTATTACGCAAAGTCTCGCGAGACTTTGCGAAGTAATAACTTTGGCTCATCGGAGCCAATACATTCTAATACTGTACGGAGCGCTCGCTCTGTACAATATTGAAACAAAGTAAAACATGTAACTAAGGGCTCATTTGCTTAGGTTGATATCAATGGTCAATGATCAGGAACAAGAGTTCATTCGAATGTTCATTCCTGATCGTTGCCCACTCAGACAGTCATTGGGGCTGTGTGGGGATGAAAGATTGTTACTGTGATTGTTCATCCCTATGGAGTTTCATTGCTTGTTATGTTAGCAGCACATCCCTGTCTACACAAGCTGATGGGCTGCCAACAAACAATGATGATTTGTTCTGCATAAATGACTGGATCAGACGAGAAATGAGCATTTTGCTGATTTGTTGTGTGATTGGTATCATGTTTACACAGTCCAGTTACCAGGAACAGGCGTTCGTACAAGCATTTGTTCCTGATAATCTTCCTAATCATGTGCCCCATGTAAAAGGACTTTAAAAGAGTATTTCCATCTGGGACATTGATGGCATATCGCTAGGATATCAGGTAGGTGCAGGTCACATGTTTGGACCCCTGAAGTGAACAGAGAGCAGCTGCTATAGGAGTTCCAAAAATAGTCAAGCACTGACTCCGTTTTTTCCGTCAGTCCCATAGTGGTGACTGGAGAGGTGGTTGCGCTTGATCAGCGTGCTTTCCATTCACTGCGGAGCTAAATGTTCATAAATAACACATTTTTACTGGATCCAGCAGGGTTCAGCAAAAACGCTTCCGTTACTGATAATACAACCATCTGCATCCGCTATGAACAGATCCGGTTGTATTACCTTTACATTGCCAAGATAGATCCATCATGAACTGCATTTAAAGTCAATGGGGGATGAATCCATTTTCTATTGTGGCAGAGAAAACAGATCCCCATTGACTTGCATTGGGGTCATGCCAGATCCGTCTTGCTCCGCATCCCAGGACGGAAAGCATACTACAACATGTTGCGCTTTGCTCTCTGGTATGGGAAAGCAGCTAAACGGAACGGAATGCATTTTGGAGCATTCTGTTCTGTTCAGTTCAGTTTTGTCCCCATTGACAATGAATGGGGACAAAACTGAAGAGTTTATTTCCAGTATTGAGCCCCTATGACGGATCTCAATACCGGAAAACTAAAACGCTAGTGTGAAAGTACCCTTAAGCACAGCTCAGTCCCATTCAAACGAATGGACCTGAGCTGCAATATCAAGCACTGCCGGTATACAATGGACGGAGCTATGCTTGGTATGCTGTGAAGATCGCTCACCAGCCGGGTGTCAGACCCCTACCAATAACATATTGATGATCTATCCTGAGGATATTTGATTGACACAGAAAACCCCTTTAACATTTTATGAATACAGTATTTCTATGTGGCAATCACAAGTGGAGATGTCCTTTAATTTAAAGCAACAGTATGAAAGTGAAATTGTCTCTGCAAATTAAAATATGAGTGGTCAGGTAAAAGTGGCTTACATTGATATTGGCATCCTCTTGGAGCCACAATTTCTTTTTCATAGTTTATTGATATACTGTACAGTATATCATATTTTAGGTCCAGAGCTCCACAGCCAGGGTAGTATCTCACCAGCTGTTATCACCAGTCAGCCATTCTCTGGCCACCCATAAATAGTAACTCAGTCTACATTTAATGAAATTTACCATTAAAGGGGTTTTGTGTTTCCATAATCTCTACTTGTTAGAAAAGTACCCCCTACTGGGACCCCAATTCATCAACTGCAAACTGTCGGGAAACCTGGCATTAAGGGGCACATTAATTAAGACCGGCGTTCTAGACGCCGGTCTTAATAAAAGTCCATTGCTGGAGGAGGATCCGCCGAAGTTATGAAGAGGCGCAGGCCTCTCCATAACTTTGGCGCATCCAGCTCCAGTTCTAAATGTAAGACAGCTTCCGAGCTGTCTTACATTTAGACAATTTTCTACACTTGAAACCAGTGTTGGACTGGGCTGTCAAGGGCCCACCAGTAAAAGTTATTTTGTGGGCCCATCGTACGGATACATTCAAATATTACCTGCTCACACAGCAGCAAGATGCTACCAGATGACTGAATATGGAGGTTGCCGCAGAAACTTTGCAAAGGTAGGTCCTGGGGAGAAGAGGATACCGGCTAGCTTTCCTCTATACCTAGAAGTCATCTCAGCTCTAATTGAGTCTAGAATAATAAACTGGGGCGTTTCTTCAATAATCTATCACGTTTTGTATATGAACATAGGCTGGTTGAGGTGCTGTACATTGAATATATGTATGTAGTGCAGGAAGTCTACTGTGCTATGTGCCACTTGTGCAGGGGGTGGGAGACTAGGAGCCCACCTTGCTCAGGGGCCCACCAGGGGATTCAGTTCGAGCCTGCCTGAAACAGGCCCATGCCCATGCCACGCCCACAAATTTAGACCTGACATGAGCAGAGAAAAGTCACAAATAGCGGTGTAACTAACCGTTGCGCCATCTGCATCTTAAATACGCCTAAATTAGGCGCATTTCTGAATAATAAATGACCCCCTAATCTGTGTAAAGCTGTACAAGACAGGCTTTCCAGATAGAGAGATGCTTTTTGCAAACACAATACACTTTGGCCAAGAGACATAAAGATATAGATGAGAGAATCCCCTCCGCAATAACTCAGTATTCCCTAATAGGGTATATGAAAATGGGCTTTCTAAACTGAACACCCAGTTTAAATACAGTACTTACTTTATTTTATTAGATGCAACTATATCAGGGTCTTTGGCTTGGACAGTCAGCAGCACAGTGCCTGGTTGAATCGAATGTTCCTCTAAAGTGACTAGGATGTTCTGAGGTTTAAAAATGGGAGCATCATTCATATCGAGGACATCTACTGTTATTTCGTTCTTCTGTTTCTCTGGCTGTGCTCGAGCTTTAGGTATGTCTAGAACCCATAATCCTGCTAAGGGCTTCTTAAGGACTGTGCAATTGTAAATTGGTTCTTCATTTTCAACCGTGAAGATGAGATTACTCTTCGTGCTTTTTTCATAATCCAAGGCCTATTGATACAAAATATCTATGTTAACCAAAAAATGGAGTCCTAACATTGTATTCAAATTATTATCTCCTAGGTTGAATTTTCAACATAAGTCCTTGATGGGTCGTTTCATTTGTCTTCGAGCTCAGCAACTGAGACTTGCTTATAGGGAAAGCATATTTGTAGCCACCACCACCACCAGGAGTATAAGAGCATCCTACATCCTCCCTTTAAAAAAGACTTCAAAGTTCTGAAAATTTCAGTCAGGAGAGGCCCAACTAAACCTAAAAATGGAGAGGCGCCCCAGCAATATGGATCAAGCCATGTGGGCACCACTAGCTTATAAATCATAATATATTTTGCATTTACCTTAATCACCATAAGAACACCCTCATTTGTCTTTTGATCTGTTAAAATTGTATAGTGTTCATCATCATCTCCATCTATGATAGAAAATTTGGCTTGCCATGCTGAGGTGAATTGGGTATCCTTATCATTGATTCCCAATCGCAAGATGGATACGTTTACAGCTTGCTCAGGAACCTTGGCATGCAGCTGTAGAGAAGAATTTATATTTTATACATCCTTTTCAGTACACCAGAGTCTGTCATAAAGTTCACAAAAAGATCTAGATTTTTCAAACAAGATTCTGGAAACAACTTCAGTCTTCTCTTAGGGCTCATTCAAACTCCCAAATTATTGGTAATTTTCCTGATGTATGGATTCATAATACAGCATAGTCTCATATTGGCCCACACCATAGCTCAAATTACATTCCCATTAACATACTGCAATGGAGGTATTCTTGCTTCGAATCAGCATACATCATGGCAACACATAGAGCCTATGAGCCATAATACAGACCTGTAAGGATTTCATATGCTAACATAGAAGGCCCTAGCATGCAATAATGCCATGTGATAGACCTTTATTCTAGGTAGAGACAGAGAATCTAGGCTAGGAGAACCATTTTCCCCTTCATCGACAACTCCTTCAGTTTCCTCACACAAGGAACTTAAAGCATAAGGATGGTTTCAGAGCCAGTGGCTGCCATATAGGCACTTAGCCCAAACACCCACTATAGTCAATTTATTAGAAAGTAAATTTACCCATTAGTAAATGTTCAGATAGTAGGAGGAAATACCCACAAACAAGAGAACATACAATTTCCACACAAATGTTGTCCTTGCTGACAACAATGCTAACCACTGAGCCACTGTGTTGTACCTTCATATTTGTGAGGGATAACGGAGGATACATTAACTGAGAATCCCAACAACAAGGTTAGAAATGTGTGAAATATTGATACCACTTGATGATCACCATTGATGATCTTACTGATTGAGTTTACCATGATGGTGAGGAACATCCTCTAGCTCAATGGATAGGTGGAGAGGCACATGATGAAGACCACTGGGCAAGATACAATCAGCCTATTTAATTTAGAGAAGACTAAATTATGCATTGTTTTTAAGTACGCACTGTTTTTAGTGACAATGTTGGCAGATGAGTGTTCCTATCAAGCACTGTGATTTGGACCTCACAGGTGCTTTTCTGTTGATTTTCTACACCATTGTCTTGGGCTTCAATCACCAACTTGTAATTCTTATTAGTCTGTGAAAAGAAAAGATATACTGTTACTCATTTTATTAGGACAGTTGACATTGCATTTATTCCAGGATAATGTACTGGAGGATTCATACCACAATTGACACTAAACCACATTTGGGTTACAACAACCTGCTATCAATGGGGTCTTCTTTTTTCAATTGAAACAGTGCCATGATTGCCCTACTGTGTTGCTGAAAGGATTTGACTTGTGATTGCTCCCGAGGGCGTTGTTGAAGTGGTCTTCTGGTATTCACCCTTTTACCCCTGTATGGGGATCTGGACTTTACTGCAGGGGGACAACAGGCTGCTAATTCTAGGAACAGTCTTTATTTAATAGCTACTAACCCATGCAGGTCAAGAGACCTTAGCGCATGACACCAATAGGACAGGACAAGTTTGTGCGACATGGTTAAACAGACAATAGTTTGAGAAAGGTGGCACATGGTCTATATAGTTATCAGACAGAGGTTAGGACATGGGAGTTCAAAACACTCAGTAGCAGAATACCTTCACAGAAACGAGAGAATCAAAGAATCTTATTACTCAGGCAAACCCTAATCAAGCCTCAAAATTGAGGTTCTGTCACCTCCGGCAGCTGCCTCTTGAGCCCCGCTGGCCAGCGAATACTAATGAAGCGCTTCCATTTTGAAAGCGCTTATTAGTACTGGAGGACCAGGAAGCGGTGAACGCTCTGTACTTACCCTCGGCTGTCGGCTGTGCAGGGCTGCGCACAGCGTGAGGCTCTTTGTGGTGTCAAGTTGTGCGCGCCAGTTCAGAGCACACAGCCGAGTGCCAACATCAGGAGGAAGGAAATCGTGGGCAGCGAAGAGAGGCAGCGTCCAGGAGCAGAGAGGTAAGTGTTTTTTTATTTTATATATAATGGGGGCTAATGAGATGCATAATGGAGGCTAATGAGAGGCATAATGGGGGCTAATGAGAGGCATAATGGGGGCTAATGAGGCATATGGGGGCTAATGAGGCATATTAGGGGTAATTAGAGGCATATGGAGCTAATGAGGCATATGGGGGCTAATGAGAGGCATAATGTGGCTAATGAGGCATAAGTGCTGATAATGGGGCTAATGACATAGAGGCCATATATATATATATATATATATACATACACATGTGCGTGCGCGCGGTGTGTGTGTTTGTGCTTTAGGGTGCACACTCTAACGCAATAGGCTGCGCACGCCTATGGGTATTGCAGCTCAAGTAAATGGACCACAATTGTAACACAGCCTATGAACAAGAGTGGTGCTGCTTCAAGAATAAAAAAAAAAACAGGTTAAGGACTCATGCACACTAAAGTATTTTTGTTCCGTGTCTGCTTTTTTTTGCGGACCGTGTGCGGAACCATTCATTTCAATGGGTCTGCAAAAGGAAAGTTACTCCATGTGCATTCCGTTTCCGAATGTCCATTCCACAAAAAAATAGGACATGTCCTTTTATTGTAAGCATTACAGACAATCATAGGACTGTTCTATTAGAGGTCAGCTGTTCCATTCTGCTAAATACGAAATACACACGGACGTCATCTGTATTTTTTGTGGATCTGTGTTTTTTCCGGACCGCAAAATACATGCGGTCGTGTGCATGAGCCCTACACTATGCTGGGTCCCCCGGACAGTGTCGAGGTGTCACCAAGTGTGTCTTCTCTCCTGAGGAGATGGTACTCTTATTTACTGGAGGAATTCAGGTGCAAAACAATACAGGCATTGCACTGAGCGTCTTCTTCTGGACACTTGTGCAGTCTGGAAGAGTCTCTTAGGCTACTTTCACACTCACGTTTTGGGCGGATCCGTCATGGTTCTGCAAAAACGGATCCGTTACAATAGTATAATCGCATGCATCCATCATGAACGGATCCGTTTGTATTATCTGTAACATAGCCAAGACGGATCAGTCATGAACTCCATTGAAAGTCAATGGCGGAAGGATCAATTTTCTATTGTGCCAGATTGTTTGAGAAAACGGCTCAGTTTAGTCAAACGGACAGCAAGGCTGCAGGCAGCGTTTTAGTGTCCGCCTCCAGAGCGGAATGGAGACTGATCGGAGGCAAACTGATGTATTCTGAGCGGATCCTTTTCCATTTAGAATGCATTAGGGCAAAACTGATCCGTTTTGGACCGTTTGTGAGAGCCCATGACGGATCTCACAATCGGAAAGCCAAAATGCGAGTGTGAAAGTAGTCTTACACATAATATGGGTCGTCTCTATCCACAGAACACTAGGGCCTCTGATTCTGACTGCTTATACAGCTTCTAACTGAACTAGAACATTGTAGTGGGAGGGGTGAAGCTGGTGAAACACAGCCTAACAGAAGCAATTTTGCAATTTCAGTTTGCCATAGACTTGTATACCTGGCGATGGATCCTAGCTTCTCAGCTGTCTTACATTTAGACCATTTTCTAAGCCTAAAAGCGTCCTTAAAAATGATTTTAGGAATTTAGGTCATAAGCTTATGGCAAGGACATTTTCCAAAATACTACCGGTACCACGAGCCACACAAGAAAGGCACCGGGAGATTAGGGAGGTTAACAAGTGGCTCAAGAACTGGTGTAGGAAGGAGGGGTTTGGGTTCCTGGAGAACTGGGCCGACCTCTCTCTCGGCTACAGGCTCTATTGTAGTGATGGACTGCACCTCAATGGGGAAGGGGCAGCTGTGTTGCGGGAAAAGATGGCTAGAATGTTGGAGGAGTGTTTAAACTAGGGACTGGGGGGGGAGGGTAATTATGGATGGGAAGATAGTGCAGATAGAGACCGAGGCAAGGTAGTGGGACGGGAGGAGGAATGGAAGGAGGGACTAGAACAGCTCAGAAGGAGGGTGTAGTGTAAAAAATATACATAAACCTCTTAAATGTATGTATACTAATGCCAGAAGCCTGACTAATAAAACTGGGGAACTGGAATTATTGATGTGTGAGGAGGACTATGACATAGTGGGAATAACTGAGACATGGCTGGATGATAGCTATGACTGGGCAGTTAATGTACAGGGTTACAGTCTGTTTAGAAAGGATCGCCAAAACCGGAGAGGGGGAGGGGTCTGCCTTTATGTAAAGTCCTGTCTAAAGCCCACAGTCAAAGACGATATAAGTGAGGGATATGAACATGTGGAGTCACTGTGGGTAGAAATACATGGAGGCAAAAAAATAAATAAATTACTAATAGGAGTTTATTATAAACCACCTAATATACCAGAGTCCAAAGAAAATCTGCTACTAAATGAGATAGACGAGCCGGCAAATAATAATGAGGTGGTTATTATGGCGGACTTTAACTACCCAGATACAGACTGGGAAACTGAAACTTGTATATCTCATAAAGGAAACATGTTCTTGGCAATAACCAAAGACAATTACCTTTTCCAACTGGTTCAGGACCCGACTAGAGGGACGGCCATACTGGACTTAGTAGTAAACAATAGACCTGACAGAACAACAGATGTGCAGGTTGGGGGGACACCTGGGAAATAGTGACCATAAAGTAATAGCCTTCCAATTATAATTGTGTTTCTTCAGAGAGGAACAAAAATACCAAACTTCAAAAAAGCAAAATTTAGCCAACTAAGAGAGGCTATAGGCCTAACTAACTGAGACAAAGTCCTCAAAAATAAAAATACAGCCTAAAATCTAATTGTGAGAGGTATATACCTTATGGGAATAAAAGGTTAAGGAACAAGAAAAAAACAATGTGGATAAATAGAACTGCAAAGAAAGCAATAAATGACAAAAAGAAAGCATTTAAATCACTAAGACAGGAGGGTAGTGAGGAAGCACTAAAGAACTATAAGGAAAAAAATTGAATACGTAAAAAACAAATAAAAGCAGCCAAACTAGAGACTGAGAGATTAATTGTCAAAGAGAGCAAAACTAACCCTAAAATGTTCTTCAATTATTTAAATGGTAAAAAGTATAAATCTGAAGGTATCTGCCCTCTACAGAGTAATGAGGGGGGAGTTGCAGAGAGCGATGAGGAGAAAGCAAAGCTATTAAATATTTTTTTTTCCACTGTATTCACCGAAGAAGATAAACTGTCAGATGAAATGCAGAATGTAAAAGTTAATTTCCCATTAAAAGTGCCCTGTCTGACCCAGGAAGAAGTACAGCGGCATCTTAAAAAGATTACAATAGACAAATCGCCAGGACCAGATGGTATACACCTCCGTATCCTAAGATAATAAAGTAATGTCATAGCCGAACCCTTATTTCTGATATTTAAGGACTCTATACTGACAGGGAGAGTTCCACAGGATTGGCCCATAGCAAATGTGGTGCCAATATTCGAAAAAGGTCCAAAAACAGAGCCTGGAAACTATACGCCGGTAAGTTTAACATCTGTCGTGGGTAAACTGTTTAAAGGTTTTCTAAGAGATGCTATGTTGGAGTACCTCAATGAAAATAAGCAAATAACACAATATCAGCATGGCTTCATGAGGGATCGGTCATATCAAATTAATTTAATCAGATGCTATGAAGAGGTAAGTTCTAGACTTGACAGCTGCGAATCAATGGATGTCGTATATCTGGACTTCTCCAAAGCATTTGACACTGTACCACATAAAAGGTTAGTATATAAAATGAGAATGCTCGGTGTGGGAGAAAATATCTGTATGTGCGTAAGTAACTGGCTCAGTGATAGAAAACAGAGGTTGGTTATTAACGGTACACCAGGGCCGGTTTTAGACAAAATGTGGCCCTGGGCAAAATCTAAAGTGGGGCCCAAAATCTTGCAATAATGTGCTAAAAACACAGTCTGACGTCCAACACCCGACACCCCCGCCGATCAGTTGTTTGAGCAGATGCCGCGTGCTGTCCACTGCTGCTGTCCCATAGACATACAGCAGTGAGCAGGAAGAGAGAATGGAGATGGCACGTGCGCACAGAGCACACCGTCTCCTCAATCAACTGATCGGCAGGGGTGCCGGGTGCCCCTACAGTACCCTAACCATAATGCTCCCAGTGGCTCTAATGTCCCCCTCTAGTGCTCACCACTAGTTCCAATAAATAATGCTCCCCCCATAGTGCCAGTATATATATATATAATGTACCCCGTAGTGTCAGTATGGTTCTGGCCGTCCCCCTGAACAAGACCAATCTCCTGGGCTTATTCCTGTCTCAGGGATATCCTTAACTCTCACAACCAGCCATAGGGCAGGGAAACCTGGAAAGTCTCTCCCTATTATGAGTTTATAGTGGAGATTTGTGTCAACTTCCACTTCGTGGATCCACCTGCCGGCCACCGTGGTTAGAGACACCAGCGCGGTGGGGTTGTCTTTAAAGTCTCCATGAATGCACATCACCCTAACTTCGGCCAGTATATTCAGCGGACCATACCAGGGTAGCCCTTACCAGGGTCACCAAGCTCCCTGGGTCCAGCAGCACCTCTAATTGAGTGACTCCCACTTCCACCTGGCACAAGTGGTCTAGAACCTCTGGGGTACCTGTGGCACACAGTTTCCTAGCATATAGCGATTGTAGGTAACCACAATTAGTGTCCGTGGGCTCAACCCGATGAGGACACTTAGCCCTGTGGCCAGGTTCCTAATACTGCCAGCAGATTAACTGGGTCCGACCCATAGGGGGAACCTTCCGGGGGGGGGGGTTTCATTGGCTCATAACGGTGGGCCTGGGGTGGGTAGTTCTGGAGTTTGCCTGTCCTCCTCCCAAAAGAACCCCCTTTGAGATTCTTGGTGACCTCATAGAGTTCCACCATGTCCACCATTTCCAGGGCATTTCCAGGAGATACCTGGCCGATCCAGTGCTGGAGAGGGGGTGGCAGCGCCCTCCAGAATATGTCAGTCAATAGTCTATCCAGCATAGCTGTGGGACTCAGCACATCAGGCTGTAGCCACTTTTGCAAAAGGTGGAGTAAGTCATAATACTGGGGTCTCACAGGCTCAGCCAGCTTAAACCCCCACTGATGTACCCGCTGGGCCCAGACATTCACCCCTGTCTTGTCAAAATCTCACCCTTTACTTTTTGGTAGTCGTCCGCTTGATCGTCCGACAAGTCGAAATACACTAGCTGGGAATCGGATGCCAGGAATGGAGCGACGACCTCAGCCCACTGGTCTCGGGGTACCTTCTCCCTGATGGCCACTTTCTCGTACATCACCAAGTAGGTTTCGATGTCGTCTGCAGGTGTCATCTTAGGGATCGCTGCACGGACTGCTTTCCGGGCATCGTGGATGCTTGGGGTTGCATGCTTGGTGTTGCTCCTGCTGTCTGCAAAGCCAATACTTGTTGTAGCAGCAACTGGTTGGTCTCTTGCTGCTGCCTATTAGCCTCCCGTTGGTGCAGGTTGGTCTCTCGCTGCTGCAAATTAACATCCATGAGGGCCTTCACAACAGCCTCCATTTTGTCGTGGGGCACGGGTTTAAATATAGCTGGTTTGATGTACGACATACAACTGTGCCCAAAAATGCAAACCCAAACATATATCGGTGTTCTATGCAGCCTCACTGCTCTTGCCCGCATCCTCTACCAATTGTGGGGATTTGCTCTGGTAGTTAGGACTAGCGGATGCAGTATAGAGGCAAAGTACACAGTTCTATAATCAAACAGCGGTGTTTATTCACACATTGGTGTATAGCAAAATGCAGATAAGGTGTATCACAAAACGCAGGTGGCTTGGTGTTTGTTGACACACAAGGAAAGTCCATAAACAATAAGTCACCTTTTCCCCTGGGTGTTAGTTCACACCCTGTTAGCAGTTCAGCCTCATCAAGTCCATAGGCGTCCTGTTTGCCTTTAGAGGGGCCTGAGTCCTCCAGCCTGGCTCAAACTTCAAATCCCAGCACAGCCCTCAGTTCACAGCACACAGACTCCTGAGCTCAACTGTCAAAACGAGGTAAATCCACACACCTGGCAGTGCTGGCTGGTTTTTATGCCTGCCAAAATCCGGCCTGGAACATGGGGAGTAGTCACCCTCCCAGCACTTTGACTACTCCCAGTAAGAGCCGTGCCGGATCAGCTATGACAGCCATGCTAAATCTCAAGGTGTCAATTAGCAATAGCTGCTGCTGACACAAAATACAGAGGCCAGGAACCTCGGTGACACATACCTTCCATCCACGATGATTCCTGGTACCTTCTTACAATACTAAATAGTAAAACACTGGATAACACTGACATGGAAAAGGACCTAGGAATTTTAGTGCGCAGCAAACTAAGCTGTAAAAAACAGTGCCAGCTGCCAAGGCCAATAAGATAATGGGGTGCATCAAAAGGAGCATAGATGCCTGTGATGAGAACATAGTCCTGCCACTTTACAAATTACTAGTCAGAACACACATGGAGTACTGAGACAGACATAGCAGAGCTGGACAGGTTACATAGGAGGGCAACTAAAGTAATAACTGGAATGGGGGACTACAGTACCCTGAAAGATTATCAACATTAGGGTTATTCACTTTAGAAAAAAGAAGACTGAGGGGAGATCTAATTACTATGTATAAAAATATATGGGGTCAGTACAGATATCTCTCCCATTATCTATTTATCCACATGACTGTAACTGTGACGAGGGGACATCCTCTGCGTCTGGAGGAAAGAAGGTTTGTACACAAACATAGAAGAGGATTCTTTACGGTAAGAGCAGTGAGACTATGGAACTCTCTGCCTGAGGAGGTGGTGATGGTGAGTTCACTAAAAGAGTTCAAGATGGGCCTGGATGTATTTCTGGAGTGTAATGATATTACAGGCTATAGCTACTAGAGAGGGGTCGTTCATCCAGGGAGTTATTCTGATTGCCTGTTTGGAGTCGGGAATGAATTTTTTTCCCCTTAAGTGGGGAAAATTGGCTTCTTCCTCACAGTTGTTTTTTTTTTTTGCCTTCCTCTAGATCAACTTGCAGGATGACAGGCCAAACTGGATGGACAAATGTCTTTTTTCGGCCTTATATACTATGTTACTATGTAAAACATGTGTAGAAAATGGTAATTGAGATGGGCCTGCCTGCCCTTCCCCGCCCACACCACACCTACTTTTTTAGACTTGGCGTGAGCAAGGAAAAGTCACAGATTGCGGTGCAAAGAACTTTTGCGCCACAATCAGCTCCAGAAATACACTTAATTTAGGTGTATTTCTGTTTGATAAATGACCCCCCTTAGTTCTTACATATTCTCTTATAGTAACTGTAGAAAGTCATAAAATCTCTCGGCATTAGTTGGCTGTGCATTAACCCTTTCCACAGTGCAGTTCAAATACAGTGCAAATGAACAGGATATATTGCACTAAACATGTAAATACAGTTCAACAATATAAAACATTATAAGTGTAAACATAAAGGCATAAATCATAGTGCAAGTTAACTCTTTGAAGTGCAATAAAGTAAGGAGTTGATGGTTTTGCATAGTTGCAACTTGCCTTACACCATAGTACCCTTGCTCCAGGTCACTAGACAGACACTTTTTTCTAATATCATACAAGCCTTTAAGAACCAGCTGACAAACAGTTGTTCGACAAACCTCCAAAAGTGACTTACCAGCTCTCTTTGCTAACTGCAACACTTCGCTAACTGCACATATTCATACTACTAATACTATGCATTACCCAAGTACAACAAGGACATTATTGGTCACATTATCTGGTTGTCTACCTCATAATTTAGGCATCCCTTGAAGGAGATGAAACCTTTCTCTTTGTCAATAGTGAACTCGACATTGGGATCAGTGGGCGTTTGGGACATCAGGTAATAGCTGACTATAGAGTTTGGGGTGTTTTCTTCGTCGTTGTCATAGGCCAGCATTGTGAAAATTGTATAACCTGAAATACAGAGAGATTCCTTTGTCACACATGGAACTATACATGTCCTCCACCCCTAAACCAACAAACCGATAAGCTCGTCAGTGTCATAATTATTACTGGCTCCTCTTTCATATACAAGTGTGAAATTTCCCATCCAGTCTATGCTCAGAAAAGAATATTATACTGGTCATCAATGGTTTTGGGAAGTGAAAGGTATTTTCATACATAAAGGGAGACTGGTTACATTTACGAGCCCTCCATGGTTGCATTACATTTGCATCTGTTATAGCAGATTTACATCACCATATACTTGTATAAAAAGTTTTTAAATAAAGAGTTCATATTTTTATTAATATCTTATTATTATTTTTACTTCATACTGTTTATTATGTCAACCATATCCAAGCAACAAAAATAAAAACCATAGCAGTTTCCCTACAGAAAGAGCACCACACCTGCCCATGGGTTGTGTCTGGTATAACAGCTCAGCTCCACTTAAAGGGGCTATCCCCTGAGATATAAAACAGAATATAACAATCTCTTTGTATCTAAGCTAGAACCTTTCCTGTAGATCACATGGGTCTAGATATCTCGACATATATTGCTCCAGTTGCTCTAATTTATTGCAAGCTGGAAGCTCAGGGGATGTGTCCTTTCTCAGGGGGCATGTTCTTTCTGCTGCAGCTTTCTCCTTATCACAGCTCAGGGTGTATGTCCTTTCTCAGGAGCCATGTGCTTTCTGCTACAGGTCTCTACCTATCACAGCTTAGGAGGGTGTCCTTTCTCAGGGGGTGTGTTCTTTCTGCTGCAGCTTTCTCCTTATCACAGCTCAGGGTGTATGTCCTTTATCAGGAGCCATGTGCTTTCAGCTACAGGTCTCTACCTATCACAGCTCAGGAGGGTGTCCTTTCTCAGGGGGTGTGTTCTTTCTGCTGCAGCTTTCTCCTTATCGCAGCTCAGGTTGTATGTCCTTTCTCAGGAGCCATGTGCTTTCTGCTACAGCTCTATACCTATCACAGCTTGGGAGGGTGTCCTTTCTGCTGCAGCTTTCTCCTTATCAGAGCTCAGGGTGTATGTCCTTTCTCAGGAGCCATGTGCTTTCTGCTACAGGTCTCTACCTATCACAGTTTAGGAGGGTGTCCTTTCTCAGGGGGGGTGTCCTTTCTGCTGTAGCTTTCTCCTTATCACAGCTCAGGGTGTATGTCCTTTCTCAGGAGCCATGTGCTTTTTGCTACAGGTCTCTACCTATCACAGCTCGGGAGGGTGTCCTTTCTCAGGGGGTGTGTTCTTTCTGCTGCAGCTCTCTTCCTGTTACTGTCACAGCTTCTAACAGTAGTACAGCTGGTGGAATACATGGGTGCAGTGTTGGGGTCTGAATCCTAATATTTATTGTGGAGCTAATTTTTACACAGCTTTTTATACTTACTGTGACTTATTTATGTATAGTCTGTTCTCCTTGATATAATAAATGTGATTCTCACTTGAACATGGCACTCACTTTGTGGATTGTGTGTCCTACCAGTTACATGTATTTTAACTATTAAATGGGTGAGTAAAGATGAAACAATTTTAGGCTGAGTTCACACGGGCGTTACGGGAAAAGGTGCGGGTGCGTTGCGGGAACATGCGCAATTTTTCCGCGCGAGTGCAAAACATTGTAATGCGTTTTGCACGCGCGTGAGAAAAATCAGCATGTTTGTACTGCAGACCGGCTTATCAGAAGGAGAGACTGAGCATCACCTGTGTAGTGGTGAGATGTATCTGTCAAAACTGATCCTATTTTAAATAGACTTCATTTTTACAGTAATATCCGCACGCTCCTAGTCGTCGTACTCTATTGCTTTTTTATGTCTCCCTGATCATGGGAGTGTTTTGTGACTTTTTCTGAGCTGTATGTGAGCCATGTATTTTCTTTTGATTTTACGATCACTACGCTGAGCCTTTGCCATTTTGACTATTCTTCGATCCATTCGAACAGATAGATAATAATGTCTTCCACGTCTTTCAGGTTTTGGTTGCTACTTCAAGGTAATTGAGATCATTAGAGCTGTTCAGTCTATAATTTGCTGCACTCCTCTATATATCTTTCCTCTCCAATCAACTTTTTAATCAAAAGTACTGTATTTTTCAGGAAAAATTATATTATGTCTTATAAAGCGAATACTAATGAGCACTTCCGTTATGAAAGTGCTTATTAGTATGCAGGAGGAGCGGTCAGTATAGTGCTGTCAATGCTGGCTGTACTCATCACACCCTGGTCTTCTTCTGGGCACTGCACTGTGTCCTGACTGCATACAGTATAGCATCAGGATGTAGTGCACATAGGCGTGTACTATGACCTGATGATGGGCAATGTCAGGTCACCGTCCGAAGTAGGAGAGGTAAGTTTAATTATTTATGTCTGATATGAGGTCTGATGAGCTGGGCGTCTGATTGATGGGGTCTGATCTGAGGTCTGATAAAGTTTGGATTTTTAGTTGGGGGTCTGATGAAGATTGGGGGTCTGATTTGCTGAAAAATATATATTTTTTCTGATTTTCCTCCTCTAAAACTAAGGTATGTCTTATAATCAGGTGTGTCTTATAAAGCAAAAAATATGGTATGTTCTTTATCAGAATAATGTCTGGAATTACTAATTTTCCCCAGTATTTCAGAAGGAAATGCACTATAACTAAAATGTGCAACATGTGCCAGCCTCCTACCTTAAATAATGACCAAAATTGACACCTGCTATTCCACAGAATGAATGACTTCACCAATTTAACTCCTCACTGCTATTATTTTGAGCGTGCCCCTTTCAATTAATGATGCAATTTCTAAGGAGAGGCATCCATGTCCTAATTGTTGGGTCTGGGTTTTCTTCTATTGCTCTACTACACTTACAAGTAAATGATTTGCTATGTAGAAATATCAGTTCTACCAAAAACAGTGCTTTATCAGATTATTGATGTTGGACTGCTGTTTTGTGAACACTGCTGCACATACTATTTTTCAAAGAACCTATTTTTATAGAAATAAAGGTTCCATTAGAAAGCACAACTGGAGTATCAACTGCTATTTTTTCATAGAAAGGTTGGAAAATGTACGCCATACACACCCCTGATATGACAAATTGCTATTAAGTAAATTATAAAAAAAATGTTTTGAATCAGCAGGTAAGCAGCAGCCTGGGCCTGACGGGCATGCTTTATTATCCTAACATCACATAGTAATTTGTGCCTAGTTGTGCAATTAGTAACAAGCAGAATGGAGCGAATGAGCTGACCTGACAGCAGCAAGCAGATGGCACAGAGACTTGTCTCTCCATACCGTACCTTGCACAGCGCTTTCATTAACTGATATGTAATAAGTCTTGTTTTTAAATTCAGGGGCATTATCATTGATGTCCAAGATCTTCAGATGAATCCCGAGTTTTGTATCCACTTTCATAGTAGATTTGTTGATTGCATTAAATTTCATCTGCACATGGCACAAACAAACAGGAAAAAAAAAGTTGCTGAGAACTTTAGCAGTTGGTGGTATTAAAGAAAAACTCAGCAGTGGTGAGGTACAGAATAACAGAGCATCTGCTAACAACTAGCGAGCATATGGTCCATGGAACATTCTGGGCAATTATCTATTGGAAAGGTGAGAGTTTTAACTGGGGTGCTAAAAATGATTTCAATCAGCACACAATTTTCTACAGAAAAACAGAAAAGATGATATAGATAGGAGATAAATGATAGATGGATAGATAGATAGATAGATAGATAGATAGATAGATAGATAGATAGATAGATAGATAGATAGACTCACCTGTGCCCATTGTCACGTTTCAACTCCAACATGGAGCATAAAAAAACTTTAAAAAAAACTTTATATACTTTATATATAAAGGCAGAGAGTGAGATAGCTCACTCGTGTGCCTGAAATGCCAGGTAAAGGTAGTAGGAGGACTTGTTCTTGCAGTTTAGCACGATAGAGTGTAGTCTCCCTTACCAAATGCTGATACTTGTCCTACTTACTTGGAATAAACGTTTTTTTTCAAAGTCTAATTTCTGGTGGACATAAATGGATCCAGTATCTTCATTTATATGAAAAAGTCCTTTGGGATCTTCATCTATTCCTTCGCCCTGCAGTTTATACATGAGTCGTGACCCTGCTTCCAAGTTTACCTGCCAGATTTAAAGAAAGACAAAACATTGTCATTAATCTATTCTTGCCCTGATGCCATGCGACACTCCGATACACCCTCTGGGCAACAATGCCTATTAGCTAAAATCCAAGTGATGTGTTCATTATGTTATCATTCATAAATATGCAAAACCATAATGAAATCAGTAGGATCAGAAATATGTTATAGAATAGCAATCCAGTCTTCCAGGGCATGCTGAGATTTGTAATATTGCATCAGATGGGTAGAAGCAGGTAGGAGTCCACTATATACCAATATGCTTGTATATTAAGTATATTAGACCATTTTCTCCAGCCCCAAATACTCTGCCTTGTAGTATATTACTTTTTTAAATGAAAGGATTGTAGGAAGTCACATATGTGCAGGATGGATGAATCTCAGTGGATGTAAGAAAAAGGAAAGGGGTATTGTGTTTTTGTGATATTGACGACCTATCCTTCAGGATAGGTCATCAATGACAAAGTTGGTGGGGGTCTGACTTTCGGCACCCCCGCTCATTGGCTGCAGCACTAGTGCAAGAGCTGTGTCCTCTTCTATGTTGATCTACATGCTGTCTACATTGTAGAGGAGGTGTAGGGTAATTACAGCTTCATGTCCCATTCACTTTAATTGTATGTGCGGCTGTAATTACAGTGCACCACCACTACACTGTAGATGGCGTGCAAGTATACATTGCAATTGTTTTATTTGTATTTTAATATTATGCCTTGATACGCTGTGTACTCCAGCAAATGAGGCATGGTTGGCAGGAACAGGGCTAACCACCCTGTTCCTCCCCTCTAGCTAGGAGTGAGCTAGTTCCTGAGAGATGGTGGACGAAATGCCAGAGCTCCTACTCCAAGGAACCTTAACGAGTGTTCCTGTGAGACTTTCACTCCAGGAAGATTGTCGGAGTCAAGAATACTGCTTTCAAAAATCTTCAGTGTGCTTAGACTGCTGAGTGATCAGCAAAACCACTGTTTTAAAGACCCTGCTGTGGGTCAGGGACTATGGCTCAGACACCCATCACTTAGACCGTTTCCAGGAAGTCAAACTCTAGGCCTGTATCACACCGTGGATACCTATATCCACAAGTGCCTGAAGTGCTATTTAATTGCTTCCTAATCAGCCTCCATACCTCATTCTTTTATACGTTTATTTCTGGCCTGCTTCTTCAAACCACCTTTCCAATGCAATAATCCCTAGGGAGCAATGACCTGAGGGAGTACACTGTGAAACAGCATTTGATCAGGGCTTATACCACTCCCATCCTCTGCACAGGCTCCTCAGGATCTCTCTGTACTGGCACCAGAAACTATACAGTATATAGAGAGAGAAGCAGTTCTGTACACTGTGTAGTGGCAATGTGAGGAAACTGCAGCTCAGCTTCCCATCTATGGTTATCTGAAAGAAATTAATTAAATGGATGAGCGGCTGGTCAGAAATGCTCCATCCATTTCAGAGGGGCCCCAGAGGGTATGAGGACACCATTCTAGTGATTGTGGGGGGTCCCAGCGGTAGGACCCCCACCGATCGAATAGTTATCCCCTATGTTGTAGATAGGGGATAACTTTTTATAACCAGAATACCCCAATGTCAACTGTACAATCACTGAACTATCCAGAGAGTCCAATATTCAATAACTTATCTATCATCTGTTATTGTATCAAAGATGTGGATGAAATCCAGATAAGTGATATCCTCAGCACCACTTTAGTCCAGTGGTGGATTTTGAGCATTTTAGGCCACTGATCCCCACATGTGGCACGTGGCCATCCAGAGTGCCGAAAAATTTGTTATATATTGCAGTAACGTTAGAGTTTTTTGTGTAACTTGGAGAAAACCTGTAACAAAACTGCAATGGGCAGTGGTCTCTAGGTAGAGTGTATGGGGTCTGTTGGGGGATCCGTTCATCAGTTTTAAATTTATCTAGTGTGGGGATTCGCTCTGATAGACAGGATAAGCGGACGCAGTATAGAGGCACAAGCAAGTTAAATAAAAAAGTTCAGGGTTTATTCAAACATTAGCAAGTTCACAAAACAAAAAGTCACTTATAAGCAAAAAGTCACGTTGCAGTATTGGTGTTAGTTCACACCAGGCGGGCTGTTCTACCACAAAAAGTCCATCAGCAGGCTTTAGTCGGCCTGTTTCCCCGGGTCTCAGCCATCCACCCCGGCACAAGCCTCAGATCCCAACACAGAGACATCTCTGCTGAACCCAGCTGCCTATTTAAGGACAGCCAGGTGCTGTCAAAACCCGGACCGACACTTAAACTCACCTGGCTGGACACCAGCCTAGCCGTACATGCTGGGAGGAAAATACCTGCCTTGCCAGACAAAACCCCTCACTGTGTCACACTAGGTATAGACTAATTCAAACCAAGGTATTTATTAGTAGAGATGTCGCGAATTTCCGCAAATGTTCGCGAACGGGCTAACCGGGCGAACCGCCATAGACTTCGATAGACAGGCGAATTTTAAAATCCACAGGGACTCTTTCTCGCCACAATAGTGATGGAAAAGTTGTTTCAAGGGGACTAACACCTGGACTGTGCCATGCCGGAGGGGGATCCATGGCAAAACTCCCATGGAAAATTACGTAGTTGACGCAGAGTGTGGTAAGTTAAATTCGCAATGCGATTAATATAACCTGTATTAATTTCATTGCGATTACAACTTAGAGCTGGGTTCCTAATGGTTGTATTGCTAGAATATAACGAAGATTGAGAATATAGTGCTATATTCGTCAATTCTAGCAATACAACCATTAGGAACTCAGATCTAAGTTGTAATCGCAATGCGATTAATACAGCTTATATTAATCGCATTGCGATTACAACTTAGATCTGAGTTCCTAATGGTTGTATTGCTAGAATTGATGAATATAACGAATATAGTGCTATATTCTCAATCTTCGTTATATTCTAGCAATACAACCATTAGGAACCCAGCTCTAAGTTGAATTCACAATGCGATTAATATAACCTGTATTAATCGCATTGCGATTACAACTTAGTCAAATTTGTGACACTGCAGCTTCCGAATGAATCTAAAATGGATGCTGTCCAGGAGGTGGGAGGGTCTGGGAGGGAGGGTATGATGCTGATTGGCTGGAATGTGTCTGCTGACTGTGAGGTGCAGGGTCAAAGTTTACACAATGATGATGAATAGGGGGCGGACCAAACATCGCATATGTTCGCCCGCCGCGGCGAACACGAACAAGCGATGTTCGCCGGGAACTATTCGCCGGCGAATAGTTCGGGACATCTCTATTTATTAGTGAAAGAAAGAAGATGGCACCTGTTAGTCACAAAGTTTATAGCAGACCTGCCACCTCTCTTGACAAGTCTATTATAGTAAAGTGAGTGTCGGTATTCCACAAAATATATATAAAAAGTCTCAGTGTAGCTCAGGACCTAACTGACAATTGAGTGTTGCCATTCACCTCATAGGATAAGTCCCTACAGTCTGATAATGTAAGTAATTATTGGATGCAACCAATAAAAGCGCACCCTAAGGGTATGTTCACACAGCGCCTTCTGCCGTGCAACTTTGGTGCAGGCACCTGCACAAAAATTTCTTCGGTGATCATTCATTTCAATGGGAGGAGGCTCTGAGGATTGCGGAGCGGAGGCTTAAAGCTGTGGCCGTACCTAGAAGGGACATGCCTGTTCTCGGCACGGCTGCGGATTTCAGTCGCAACTCCACTATCCTCAGCTTTGCCTCCCATTGAAATGAATGGGAGGAAGAAAGGATGTGGCAGACAGTGGGATTTTGGCAAAATTTCGGGTCTGCTGTCCGTGCTAAAATGTTGTTGTAAAACCTGCAGTGTTAACTAACCATTAGGAGGAGATTTATCAAAACTGGTGCAAAGTGGTCCATAAGTAATGCTCCAGAGTGGCAGATCACATGCTCCAATCACATGGTACATCACCGCGGTGATGGACCATGTCATTGGAGCATGTGATCTGACGTCACCAAAGGTCCTTTAGCCCATAGTTCATCTTTTTAAAGAACTGAAGACCGGGAGAACTACGCGAACAAGAGGAGAAGGTGAGTTAATTTTTTTTATTTTTTAACCCTCAATTGATCACCTACTATGCATTCTGTATTCAGAATGCTATTATTTTCCCTTATAACCATGTTATAAGGGAAAATAATAACATCTACACAACACCGAACCCAAACCTGAACTTCTGTGAAGAAGTTCGGGTCTGGGTACCACAGTCGGTTTTTTATCACGCGCGTGCAAAACACATTGCACACGCGCGATAAAAACTGAACATCGGAACGCAATCGCAGGCAAAACTGTCTGCAATTGCATTCCTACTCGCGCGGGTTTGCCGCAACACACCGGGACGCATCCGGAACTAATCCGGACACGCTCGTGTGAACCCAGCCTAAGGGTTCTTTGGATGGCACAGAAATAAGGCAGGGCAGAGGCATATGAATTCTTGCAGCAAACAAGATTTATTCACAGAACATGACCACTGCAGGTAATCATTTGTCTCAGCTGTAGACCAATGAAGAAGGTGACTGGCTGCAGCGGTCACATAAGATATCTAGTCATGTCACTGCTACTGTCTGTAAACAAACAGTGGCAGGAGTGCTGAACGAATGCTGCAGAGAATGGCACAGAGAATGACAAGATTTTTAATTATCTCAAACAATGCCTTTAAACCATGAGGGCCAAACAAATAACTGAGGGTAGGTCCACCCTTTCTCCGTTCCCAATCAGTGATATACTATTACATCAGACAGTGCTAATAGTTAACACTCTGTGCCATAATATTACATAATGACAATGCTGCAGGCACAAGAGCTGTACCTGTGCCATCACTTGCAGGTGCCAGCTGTCTCTCAATGCTGGTACTGGACATAGCTCTTATTGTAGTATACGGGAGTTGTAATACCCGTTACTACCAAAGGTCACTTGGTGTGCTGTCGTCCCTCCTTAATATTGGGGAGTTGTTGTATGTCAGTTTTATAAAATGTAATGTAATGTGTGTATTTCCCTGTCACTGAAACTTGCATGCACAGGCCTGCTAGGGGTGTAATTACAACTTCTAGTCCATAGAGGGAGCTAGGGAGCCCTAGTTTATATAAGGCCAGTCAGGGAAGTGCAAGGCAGACGGAGTCTAGTGTCTGTAATCTACAGTTGGAGTTTAGACAATGTCTGAGACAAGTCCAGGCCTGAAGCCTGCTGTTCAGGAGAAGATTCCCTCCTGAATACCCATATGCAGAAGCAGGAACATCTTAGCCTAAGGGCCTGAGGAACCATTCAGAAGCTAGGAGAGACTGAGGCAAAGATCAGAGGAGCCAGAGGTACTGAGAGAAACAGAGGAGGTACTTATTTAAGCCATAATCAAGGATATAAAGCCAGACTTAGGTTAATGGGCCTTGGTGAAGAATTGCTACATTCCAGGATCAGACAGAGTTAGAGTGCAAGCTCCTTTGCTGCAAATCCTGTGTTCAACACTCTGTAATTACCCTGCTGTACTGAATTGCCTGCATCGACCGAATTGCAAAATCGACTGTATGCTGAGGAACTGCGTTTCCAATATTGTCTCTGCCTGCAAACTACTAAAGTTGAAGTTCTGTTTTAACACCACGTTTCCTCAAATTATTCCTGCATCCGCAAACGGCGTGCCACCGTTTACTTGGCACTGGCGTCACGAACTATTCCTACCTATACCTGCCCTTGCAGAGAGTCAGCTGTACCAGGTTAGTGTATATTGCACTACTACACTCAGAAACACCTACTACGCACAACTTGAGTACACTGCATTATCCCGGCAGTTTAACCCCTCGGATACAGCAGTTTATAGGGACCACAGCATCTGAGGGTTAGACAGAGGGAGCTCCCTCTGTCCTTGATTGGCACCCCACAAATGCAAATGTAGGGTGTTGAATAGTTGGCATGGCATCAGGGCCTTGTAAAGGTTCCCAGACCTGCCATGTCCTGGCCAATAACAGTCTTCCTCTGGCAAGATGTCACAGACTGCCAGTTGGAATGACTATGTAATGTAATACAGAATTATTACACTGTATAGTAAAATCAATCAAAAGATTGCAGGTTCAAGTCCCCTAAGGGGACTAAAGAAAAGTAAACATTAACTAAAAGTGTTAAAAAAATTATCAAAAGGTCACACTTATGCCAGAATGGTACCGTAACAATAATATCTAGAGATTGTCCTACGAAACATGAGCCTTGACACAGCTCCATTGACAGAAAAGTAAAAAAGTCATGATCAGAATATGGCAACACAAAGCTACTGTATCCGTTTTTTTTTTTTTTTTTTTAAAGAAGAGCTTACATTTTACATAGTAAAACATAACAAAAACCATATAAATTAGTAATTTCCACAATCGTGCTGACACACAGAATAAAGTAAAAGTGATCTTTATCTCTCAGACTCAGGTGATTACATTTTACATAGAAACTGAATTCATAATATACATGCAGTTTTTGTGGCAGAAAAGCCAGCAGATTTCACCCTCTCCATTGCAAAAGTTGAAATCTACAAGAGAAATCTGCTTTATAAATTCACATGCTACAGATTTCAAATCCGCAGTGCCGCCCCTTTTCCGCTGTATTTTACACATTCAGAATTTCTCATCCACTTTGCTGGTACTGTACAAAGCTGCAGATGTGCCATGCAATGTCAAACCCACAGCTATTCAGTGAAGTGTGAACCCAGCCTCAAGCCACCTGCGCATGTCCGTTCCGCCCAAAAAATGGAACATGTCATATTCTTGTCCATTTTGCAGACGAGGACAGGCATTGTTACAATGGATCTGAAAAACAAAACAGATGCACTATGGATGTCACACGTATGTCATCCATATTTCTTTGCGGATCCGTGTTTTGCAGACCGCAAAATACATACGTTCATGTGCATGTAGCCTAATGCAGTATCAGCAAAGTGAATGAGATTAAACAATTTTCATGTACACTTTCATGAACCTGCTATGCGGATTTAGAAATTAGCAGTATGTTAATTATGAAGTCCACATTTAGTGATCTGTAATAAAGAAAAAAGAAAAAAATTAAAAATTAAAAAGTAATATAAAAATAATACTTAAAGGGCTTCTGTCAGCCCACTAAGCCGCGGCCGTACCTATCTTCAATCGGCGCAGGCGCACTGAGAGGCGGCCACTCACTCGGCCGCTTCATCCTCAATGCGCCTGCGCCGGGTGTAGATGTGACGTCATCGGCGCAGGTGCATTGAGGATGAAGCGGCCGAGTGAGTGGCCGCCTCTCAGTGCGCCTGCGCCGATTGAAGATAGGTACGGCCGCGGCTCAGGCGCCAGATATTGAATGAAAACAGGCAGGGCCAGCGGAGAAAGATCCCGTCCGCTGGCCCTGTCAATCAACAAGCGGAGGGGGCGTCATTACCATCGGAGGATGCGGCTGCTACCAGCAAGTAGCCGCCCTACTTGCTGGTAGCAAGGTAATTTACATATTATAAAAATAGGGTTTTAGCAAATTCTACTGAACCAAAATTATTATTTTACTTATGTATGGATAAATCGCAGTGTAGGGGTTATTATTAAGCAAAAAAAAACAAAACGGTTTAGTGGGCTGACAGAAGCCCTTTAAGAATCAATTAAGAATTTTTAAGATTTTTATGTTTTTATTTATATTTTTTTTATATATATTTGTTATTTTCCTAATCAGTGTTGTCTTCTATTGTATTGTGTATTAAATGGCATTGTTCTACCCAGCAGTGTTAAGGAAAATTCTATTTTACGTATGCTTTACTTTTGCTATTTCTGTAGTGATTAATGTGGTAATAGCACCATCTAGCGGTGTTAAATTGTATTGCACCTTGTTTTTCTTGTTTCAAAGACTGCTGTATTGTTTGTGGTGCAAAGCATTGTGGGAGTGCAAAGCATCCTGGGAAAAAGAAGTCTCCAGGACACAGTACAAAAGCTGTCCTCTTGCATATATTCTTTTTAAACTCCACCATCCTGGTAAAATCATATCTGGTGAGAGATCTATCTTTGTTTCAGGGACATTATGTTATGCAGAGCTGTTCAGCTAGTTTCATTGTTACTCAGGGAAGTTGTCATAGCTGTTAGATGTTAGATATGTAGTCTTATGTTAGACGGCCATTTTACCATGTGCTTCAGTGTTATGCAAATGTTAAAGTACATGCTATGCTATATACTTATTCATGTTATTTGTATTCTTTTAGTTTTACCAATCAATTGATCAATCATCAAATACTCCTATTTTGCCAATAAACAAGTTAGACTACAAAGAACTGTCCTCTTATTTGGAAGACAGGAATGGTTTATGCTGAATGTCAGATTGCACACTGTGTGAACGTGTATGAAGACAGAACAGTAAAACAGATGCTAGTAACCAGCGATAGTGAATCTGACTATACGGAGCAGCCATCAGCCAAGCGGTCCTGCGTACAAGATTGCAGCAGCTACCATACAGTCACAAGAAGTAAGAGTGTAGACCCCAGCAAGTGCAGCATCACCTAGACCACGCTGAAGTCCATTTCTACATAGACTGCACAAAGACATTAAACAGCCAGCAAAAGGCACACAATGTCCGCTAGCCGGCATCATCATACAGGACCAGATCACAGTTCCTCAAGCAGGACGGTATGCGACAAATCGATGCCAGCCACAGCTACCGCCCTACAGAACAGAAGTTGCAACCTTCCCTTCGACTTAAAAGGGACAACCTTCACATTACAACTATATTATACAGACTTCACTAAGCCAGGAACCCATAAAAGGTATGGTGATACACCACACATGCAGCATAACAGCAACACACCGGGTAGTATTGGCGCTAACAAGGCTGCTATAGACTTCGCTTAGTTCTTAGTTCCCCTGCTCTGCATCAACCCTGCCCTGTCCCTGCAGATCATTAACCTCTGCATTGCCAGTCCATGTGTTAACCCCTTCACTGCCTGACCCCTGCTACTGCTGCCCTGTTAACCCCTACCATACCAGGTGTTAACCCTTTCTTGGGTTACCCCTTGCCCGGCCTTTCCCAGAACCCTGTGTTCCTTGGCCTGCAGGTATTAACCCCTGCAGTGCCACAATTGTCTGATTAACCCCCTTGCAAACCCGTAGGGACAGTGAGTAGCCAAGCGGGTGGGTTACCAATAATTGTGTGTATGTATGTGTATTATTGTAATGTATAGATAGTGTGTGGGGTGGAATGGTAATTGTGTGTAGTGTAGTTAGGTTTGTATTGTGTTTATTGTAGTACTGTTTCTATACTGCGGTGTGTACGTCTATATGTATATATATTTATATCCATTGACCTATAAATATATATAGATATAGCGTATTGTTAGACTTGTATAATTGTATTGTGTAATAAATATTCTTTATTGTTCATAATACAGTGTATGGTGTTTTTAGTAGTCGCCGCCGTAGTATAGTAGTAAGTCGCACGTAGTGTAGTTCAGTGTAGTGTATATGCAATCAGAGGTAATCAGTAGTGTTTGTTGCTTATTTAGGCATAAATAGGCGGAGTCATCACTAGACGACTCACGCCTATTTATGAATATTAATTATTGAGATTCACATAAATATCAATAATTAATATCCCCTTTAACACCTAGTCAAGATATACCCAAGGGATCATCCTGTGAAAGTTGCTAGGATGTATGCCATAATAGCTGAGCAGAGCAACAGATCCCTGGTTAAACCTAAATTCTTTGAGATCTTTGGCATAGAGGGTCACGCAACACCATATACTCTCAGAACCTTCGGCAGAAGGGTTGATGGATTCATGGTCTCTCATATCAACGAGGAAGAGGGCATACCCCTACCAACGTTAGTCAAGTGCGACCAGATACCAGACGAAAGGGAAGAGATTCCCACTCCAGAATCTGCGTATCAACATCCTCATTTAAGGCACCTTGTAAATGAGATTCCTGCAATGGACAAGAATGATGAAATGTTAATCCTGTTAGGAAGGGACATTTTCAGAGTACATAAAGTACGCGATCAGTGCGATGGGCCTGACAACGCCCCTCATTAACAAAGACTTGACCTAGGCTGGGTAATAGTGAGCAATGTATGCTTGAACAGGATGTGTACACCATCTGAGATCCACTCCTTCAAGACTTACTTGTTGGAAAATGGATGTGTATCCCACTTCAAACAGTGCCTCACCATTATGAAGTAAAGGAGAAGCTTCTTGACATCATCCAAGTGCCTGATGTTACTCCTTTCCTTTGTGATGACAACCTAGGTACTACAGTGTTTTGTACTACAAGTGAGGACAACAAAATAGCCTTGTCAGTTGAAGACAGAGAATTCATCAAAATAATGGATAAGGAATTCTTTCAGGATGAGTCTAACAGTTGGGTTGCACCATTACCTCTTCGTGCTACAAGGGCCAAACTCGCAACCAATCGTGAATAGGCTTTATCCAGATTCAACTCACTTCAACGAACGATAAGGAACAGGCCTGAAATGAAGTACCATTTCATCGCCTTTATGAAAAGGATCTTTGACAATGATCACGCCAAACCAGCTCCACCACTCGAAAGACACGATGAGTGCTGGTATCTGCCTTTCTTCGGAGTGTATCATCCACGTAAGCCAAAACAAATCAGGATAGTATTTGACTCCAGTGCCAAGCATCAAGGTGTATCCCTAAACGATGTTCTTCTCGCTGGCCCGAATCTAACCAACAACCTTGTAGGGGTACTTATGAGATTTAGAAGAGAACCAGTTGCCATAACTGCTGATAATGAACAGATGTTTCATTGCTTCATTGTATGCGAAGACAATAGGAACTTCCTAAGGTTTCTGTGGCACCGTGACAACAACATGGACAATGAGATTATTGAATACCGCATGATTCATGTTTTCAGAAATAGTCCCTCACCCGCTGTTGCAAAATACGGTTTATAAAGGACTACCATTGATGGAGAAAAAGATTATGGAGTGGATGCTCGACACTTCGTTGAGAGAGACTTTTATGTTGACGAAGTCTTTACCTACAGACGAAGAAGTCATAGACCTGCTCCAAAGGACACAGGGTATGCTTTCTGAGGCCAACCTCAGACTACACAAAATTGCCTCAAATAGTGTTGCTGTTATGAAAGCCTTTCAACCTGGCGATCATGCCACAGGGTTAAATCTGGGAATGGATATGCAACCTATACAGAGAAGTCTGGGCCTACGGTGGGACTTATTAAAGGACACTTTCAGCTTTCAAGTCAGCTCTACAGACAAGCCATTTACCAAGCGTGGTGTTCTGTCAGTGGTAAACAGCCTATACGATCCAATGGGATTTGTGGCTCCCATCACCATACAAGGTAAAGCTTTACTTAGGCAGCTCTCAGAGTCTATTAGGATTGGGATGATCCACTGCAAGCAATCTCTACACGCCTTAGATGGAATCCATATACCACGCTGCTACATTTCAGCTTCCCTTGCTACGAGCCGGAGAAAAGAGCTTCACATCTTCTCAGACACATCTAGTGAGGCCATACCGGCTGTTGCCTACCTCAAGGTGAGAGACTCTTCTAATCAAACCCACATAGGGTTTCTGTATGGGAATGCCAAGTTAGCACCTAAGCCTGAGCACACAATTCCTAGGCTTGAACTTTGTGGGACTGTGCTAGCTGTAGAAATCGCAGCTTTCATATTACGCGAGCTAGACATTCAGATAGATGACACCAAATTCTACACAGACAGTAAGGTTGTTCTGGGCTACATATACAACCAGACTAAACGTTTCTATGTCTACGTCAGCAACCGTGTAGAAAGAATCAGGAAATCATCTAAACCTGAACAATGGCATTATGTCCCATCTGAAATTAATCCTGCAGATCATGCTACTAGGCCAGTGTCTGCAATTGTATTTGCAAGTTCTTCCTGGTTAACAGGTCCTGAGTTCCTGCTGCATCACACAGAAGAGACCACAGCTGACGTCTTTGGTCTTCTAGAACCTGACAAAGATCCAGAGAACCCAACTATCCTTACCTCATCTGCCCTGCTTACCCAGAAGCTTGGGTCCGTTCCTGTTCCACCTGGAAACTTTAAAGATGGAAATCTGTGCTTTGATCAATGGAAGCGAGTACAGAACCTTGCCAACCGCTTCTGGAATCGTTTCCACTCTGCAAGGACGCAGGAAATGGCAACGACAGTACCCTAAAATAAAAGTTGTAGATCTCGTTCTGCTCAAGGACCAGCAAGCCAAAAGAATTGAGTGGCCTATGGGACTTATTGTGAAGAGCGTTCCTAGTAATGACGGTAAGGTACGCAAGGTGGAGGTGAAAGTTGCAAGACAAGGGACTGTAAAGACTTTCATCAGGCCTATCACGGAACTTGATATGCTCTTGCCCTTTGGAGAATGGACTTATTGCCTAGGCTGCTGTATCCTACCTGAAACTTCAAGCAAAAAGTGTTTGAACTTTACTTGTTACATTTGAAGTCTTACATTTTACTTGTTGCATTATATGCCTGTTCTCTTTATGTTTTTCAGGTCCTCTAATATTAAGAAAATTGTGCTGTTGTTTATTTGCAATTATATAACTATCGTTATGGTTTAAATAGTGACATTATCAATGCT
Source organism: Bufo bufo (assembly GCF_905171765.1). NCBI lineage: Eukaryota > Metazoa > Chordata > Amphibia > Anura > Bufonidae > Bufo > Bufo bufo. Next base: position 115,157,161 of record NC_053394.1, read on the forward strand.
AGACGGGGAGTGTGCTGCTACGCAGTTAAATCTATATAGTTTAATTCGTTGAACCATTCATATATTCTATATTGGTCATATGCTCCCATCATTTCTGTTCATCATCTGTCATTCATTTCTTTGCTCCACCCTTCTTCTGTGTACCTCACTTCCTGTATCTTCATTCTGCTCCAGGGATTCAACAAGTACACATGTATTCTCAGGCAAGCTTGCAAAAGCATCATCTTTTGACCGCACAACACCCCAATCCATCTGTTCTGCTGTACTATGTTATCTGGCTTACAAAATAAAGCAACTTACACTGATAAACTCTGTGTTGGTGAGTTCAAGCTATCTGATAAGGATTGTCCACAGTGATTATATCTGCCTATACAGGCCAGGCATAGAGGTCTCACTAGGGATAAATCGCTATTACAACAATCTGAGTAAGAATAGCGGTATTTGGCCGCATGTGCTCGAGCTCAATGTTTGAGTCTCCTCCCCACACGTTTCTTGGCTGCTACGCACGGACGAGGGGAGACGCAAACACAAGTGACGGTTCACACCAACTGCAACCAACTGTCACAGGGAACCACACTGTTAACAGCGTCTCGCCTTTCACCCTCCCTCCGGAGAAAAAAGCATGTGTGCCAGAAAATGGCAGGCGACACATGCTGGGCCCTCTTCCGAAGGCACCAAGTAAGGAGCCTTTGTGGTCATACCGTCACGGTGTGGAGTGGGGGAAACCCCCCACCGTGCGGTGTCAAAGGGTAAAAGGGGATCAGCCTGGCCAAAAGGAGTAATAAGGGAGCAGGTCACCTCCTACAGCGTCCCTAATCCTCTCCCTGACTCCTCACGGTATGAGCGGACCCCGATGGTAGGACGGCTCATACTCTGGATTCCTAGAGACCCAGAGTCGCCCTGGTAATCCCTCACCAAGGAGCTGGGAAGAGACGACCTGTTCATCCCAGTCATGGAGGAACAGGAGTCTCTATTTGAGGCCAGGCTGCAAGGAGAGGGGAACACATACAGCATATGGAGATGGCAGGTAAGCGAAACCCATAACACACTTACCTGCCACAGACACACTGACTGGAAGCCGTGGACAAGTGCTGCTGTCCACACCAACATTAAAGGACACAGCACAAACCAGAACCCCACAGGAACCCAGGAGAACCATAGCTGCAATAAACGTGAGACAGGGGAATGTCTAGCAAACATGCTGGACACCAAACCTCATCAGCCACGTAACACAACAGAAGACATACAGCACCCTGAACATAACCCACGCAAACCAAAAGATAAGAAGGGAAAAAGACACCATAATAACATCAATGACCACAAGGGTGGCCCTCACTGGACAGATGGTAAAAGCCAGGGACAGTGATCTACCAGCAAATACCAAGGCTGGAGGAACACTGAGCTTAAGGCTGGGTTCAGACCTGAGCGTCTTTGATATGCGCGTTTAACGCGCGTTTTTGACGAGCGTTTTTTGCAATAGTAAACGCGCGTTTGACGCGCGTTTGTGTGATTGACTGCAATGTCCTATGGCCACAAACGCGCGTCAAAACGCCCCAAAGAAGCTCAAATACTTGTTTGAGCGTAGGGCGTTTTACAGCGCGTTTTTCAGCGCTGTAAAACGCTCAAGTGAGAACCAGGGCCATAGGGAAGCATTGGTTTTCATGTGTTGAGCGTTTTACAGCGCGTTTGAACGCGCTGTAAAACGCTCAAGTGTGAACCCAGCCTCAGGCATCCAGCAGAGGCTAAATAGCCCAAGCAGCCACACCCACACACACATAAACCAAGTGATCGCAAAACACTAGGAAGGGATTTAACCCTTCCAACACCAGACAGAGGAAGGAAGCCACTTAAAGGGGAAGTGCACACGCAAGCATACCAAACCACACGTTACCACCGGCAACAGCATGCATGGCAACCATGTCACGGCCATCACCCAGAAGGCCGAGACACTGCCACCGCATGCTCACACAGCAACACGTTGCCGCAGGCAACCGCAAGTGTGGCAACAGTGTCACAGCGCAAACCAAAGGCTGTGACAGAAAGCGACAGACAGTATAGGGAGTGATATAGGAATATTTTTAATAGAAAACTTTTCAGAAACCCAAAAGTCAGTTTAAGGACTATTGTTGTGTGTGGCAACAGAAATATATATTTTTAGCGCAACCTGCGCTAAATTGCTAAAACTTTTCAGACCCAAAAGTCCTTTTAAAGACTGTTGTGTGTGGCAGCAATATCTATTTTTAGCGCATCCTGCCACTAAATAGCGTGCAATAGTTAGGCTGCTGCAGGCAGCGACATTAGCTGCGCCGCATCTCCTGTGTAAAGTGTGCACATCCAAAAAATATCTGTCACATCCAGCGTACTTTTTCCGTATACAGTGTCCACTGCGGACAGTGACATTAGCTGCGCCACCTCTCCAGTGTAGAGTGTGCGCATCCAAAAAATATCTGCGACATCTAGTGTCCTTTTTCCATAGACGGTGTCTGCTGCAGACAGTGACATTAGCTGCGCCACATCTCCAGTGTAAAGTGTGCGCATCCAAAAAATATCTGTGACATCCAGTGTCCTTTTTCCGTAGACAGTGTCCGCTGCAGACAGTGACATTAACTGCGTCACAACTCCAGTGTAAAGTGTGCGCATCCCAAAAATATCTGTGACATCCACTGTCCTTTTTCAATAGACGGTGTCCGCTTCCCTTCTGACAGTGACATTACCAGTGCTACATCTGCAGTGTAACGTGTGTGCTGAAAATATTTATCTGTGTCATACAGTGTACTTTTTCAAAAGACGGTGTCCACTTCTGACAGTGACTTTACCAGTGCCACATCTGCAGTGTAACGTGTGCGCTTAAATTTTTTATCTGTGACATACAGTGTACTTTTTCCATATACTCTGCAGACAGTGACATTACTGGTGGTTCCTCTCCTGTATAACGTTTCCTCATCCCAATTACCTGTGACATTCCCTGTAATTTTTTATTAGCCGCTGGTGACAGCATTGACATTATCTTCGGGATATCTCCTGTGTGACGTTTCCACATCCCACATACCTATTTAAATTTGTTTGCGCATACACTTCCAAATCCTACGATACTGTTTGTATGACAGACTTTTAAGCATATATAACATTTAATATGAAGAAGGTGAGCAGTAAGGGATGGGGCAGTGGCCGTGATGCTGATGGAGCACGCTACCTAGCTTTATGTCTCAGTTTGCAGGGCGGTGCAGGACACCACTCTTGAAGTCAGACCAGTGCTACCAGGTGGTTGGTTGGATTGCAGCAGATAATGCTTCCAGTTGGTTAAGCACCACCCTGTCTTCCACCAAGTCCAGTCTCAGTAGCCAAGAGTCTGCTCAACACAATCCTCACCCTGATCCTCCTTCCTCCCACCATGGAGAGTCTGTGCAAACAAGTGAACCAACGCTCGGATATTCCAAGGACCTCTTTTCAGCACCATTTCTTGATTTGGCCCTATCGCCAAGCACGCTTGAAGAGGGACAGATCTTGTGCCCTGATTCCCAAACTCTTGAGCATCCACAGTCAGAAGAAGATGACAATGGGGAACGGCAATTACTGTTTAATGAGGTGGATGATGATGAGACACAGTTGCCAATAAGTCAACACCAATTACTGTCTCAAGAGGTTGATGAAGAGGATGGGACACAGATGTCAAACACTGAGGTTGTGGTTAGGAGGATGAGCAGAGTGAGGAAGAGGAGGTGGTGGACGATAAAGTCACTGACCCAACATGGTAAGGTGGAAAGCCGAGCGAGGACAGCAGTACAGAGGGGGAGGGATCTGCTGCACCGCAACAGGCTGGAAGAGGCAGTGGGGTGGCAAAAAGGAGAAGGCGGGCCACACCAAACAGGCCCGCAACTGTTCCACGGAGCACCCCCTTGCAGAAATCTCCCTTCTCAAGAAGTAGGTGTTCCGCAGTATGGCGCTTTTCTGAGGAAAGTGCAGACAACAAAATAATAGTAGTTTGCAACCTGTGCCGTACCAAAATGAACCAGGGCGTGAACACTAGCAATCTCACCACCACCAGCATGATCTGCCACATGACATCCAAGCACCGTAATAAGTGGGACAAACACCTGGGTACACAATCTGTGTCTGCGGGTCACACCACTGCCTCCTCTTCCCCTATGTTACGTGCTGGCCAATCCCTTGTCGAAGGCCCAGGCCCTAATGCCTCCCGCCCTGCACCTGGACCTTTGCAAGCACCATCAGCGACCACATCTACTTCCGTATCCCAGAGCAGCGTACAAATGTCCTTACCCCAGGCATTTGAACGCAAGCGCAAATACCCAGCCACCCACAGGCCATAGCACTTAATGCGCAGCTTTCCAAATTACTGGCCCTGGAAATGTTGCCATTTAGGCTTGTGGACACTGAGACTTTCCGCAGACTGATGTTGGCGGCCGTCCCGCGTTACACAGTCCCCAGCCGCCACTATTTTTCAAGGTCTGCCATGCATGCCTTACACCAACATGTGTCCCGTAACATCACGCGTGCCCTGACCAACGCATTTACTGGGAAGGTCCACTTAACCACGGACACATGGACAGTGCATTCGGCCAGGGAGACTACATTTCGCTGACAGCACACTGGTTGAACGTTGTGAAGGTTGGGAGCGAGTCGTACCCTGGGATGGCACAGGTGCTGCCGACGCCAAGGATTGCGGGCCCTGCATCCATCATGGTTTCCGCCAGCACCTACGTTAGTGGCTCCAGCCCGCACTTCTCCTCCTCCGCCTCCTCAAAAACTTCCACCTCCGAATTATCCGTGTGCAGCACCAGTCAGCCATCAGTCAGTAGCTGGAAGCAGTGTAGCACTGCAGTGGGGAAGCGGCAACAGGCTGAGCTGAAGCTGATATGCTTAGAGGACAAACAGCACACCGCCGCAGAGCTGTGGCAGGGGATAAGAGACCAGACTGAGCTGTGGCTCTTGCCACTCAACCTAGAACCAGACATAGTTGTGTCTGATAATGGCCGTAACTTGGTGGTGGCTTTGGAGCTCGGGAAGCTCACACACATCCCATGCCTAGCCCACGTCTTAAACTTAGTGGTTCAGCGGTTTCTCAAAACCTACTCCAATTTGCATGAGCTACTGGTGAACGTGCGCTGCATGTGTGCACATTTCTACAAGTCAGCTTCAGCCAGTTTGTCAACGCTGCAGCAGCACTGGAAATTGCCAGCTCACTGGCTGTTGTGCGACGTGAGCATGCACTCGAACTCCACATTCCACATGTTGGCCAGGCTTTGTGAGCAGCAGAGGGCAGTAGTGGAAAACCAGCTGCAACATGGTCGTCGCCTTTCCAGTCAACTTTCGCTAATCACAAGCGAGGAGTGGGCATGGATGTCAGACCTCTGTGAGGTTTTAAGAAACTTTGAGGAATCAACACAGATGGTGAGCGGCGAAAACGCAATTATCAGCATAACCATCCCACTTCTTTGTCTGCTCAAACGCTCGCTGCTCACAATTAAGGACAGCGCTTTGCATGTGGAAGAGGTGGAAATGGGGGAAGACATTACAGAGGGTGATAGCCAGACCACTCTCAGTTCGTCTTCTCAGCGCAAATTGGACAATGAAGAGGAGGAGGAGCAGGAGACGGTTGCCTCTGCTACAGAGTGTAGTACCCATGGAAGTTTAATTCCATCTGTTCTGCGTGGGTGGGCAGAAGAGGAGGAAGAGGATGAGGAGATTGAGCGTCATCCTCCTGATGACGACAGTAAAGTCTTGCCTGTAGTTACTCTGGCACACATGGCTGACTTCATGTTAGGCTGCCTTTCCAGCGACCCGTGCGTTATATGCATTTTAGACAACAGGGATTACTGGTTGTTCATCCTTCTCGACCCTCGCTACAAAGATAACTTCTCATCTCTCATTCCTCTGGTGGAGAAGAGGAGCAAAACAGTGCAATACCAGAAGGTCCTTGTTGAAAAATTGCTCCAAACATTTCCATCTGACAACGCTGGCGGCAGTGTCCGTAGTTCCTTGGGCAACCGAGGAGGGGAGACAAGAGGAACACACAGCAGTTCCAACAGAGGCAGGGCAACACTCTCCAAAGCCTGGGACAGTTTCATGACACACTGCCAACACCCTCATCCTAATGCGTGGCCTACTATCACAAGGAGGGAAACATTTTGGAAGATGAAGGAGTACATAGCAGACCGTGTCAGCGTCCTCAATGATCCCTCAGTGCCTTATAACCACTCGGTGTCCAAGCTGAACACGTGACACGAACTGGAGGTCTATGCCTTGGAGGAGCTGGGCTGCACTGCCGCCAGCGTTTTGAGTGGGTATTTAGTGCTGCTGGTGGCATTATAACAGATAAGCGTATCCACCTGTCAACTGAAAATGCTAACAGGTTGACTCTTATAAAAATTAAAAAGGCATGGATTGACAATGACTTCTCAACTCCACCAGAGGAAAGCTGATGAACATAAAGGCACTTTAAATGTGTTGTTTATAATGTACTGAATACACTGTATTCCCATGCACCCCTTCCACCACAAACAAGGGTAAATGGTTGAATCTTCCTTTTCTCATCATCCTCGTCCTCCTCTTCCAACATATCAACATGCTTATTCATCGCATATAATGCCCTCGCATATATGCCCTCGCATATATGCCCTCGCATATAATGTTTTACAGGGTCAGCTCACCTGCAGGCCTTCGTATATAATTTTTTAAAGGGACATCTCACCTGCAGGCCCTCACATTAAATTTTTTAGAGGGTCAGCTCACCTGTAGGCCCTCGCATATCATTTTTTAGAGAGTCAGCTCACCAGCAGGCCATCACCTTCAAGCTTTTACAGGGTCAGCTCACCTGCAGGCTATCGCATATAATTTTCTTAGAGTGTCAGCTCACCTGCAGGCCCTCGCATATAATGTTTTAGAGGGTCATCTCACCAGTAGGCATTTACGTACAAGCTTTTACAGGGTCAGATCATCTGCAGGCCCTCGCATATAATGTTTTACAGGGTCAGCTCACCTGCAGGCCCTCGTATATAAAATTTTAAAGGGTCATCTCACCTGCAGGCCCTCACATTAAATTTTTTAGATTGTCAGCTTACCAGCAGGCTCTTACCTACAATCTTTTACAGGGTCAGCTCACCTGCAGGCCCGTGCATATAATTTTTTAGAGGGTCAGCTCACCTGCAGGCCCGTGCATATAATTTTTTAGAGGGTTAGCTCACCTGTAGGCCCTCGCATATCATTTGTTAGAAGGTCAGCTCACCAGTAGGCTGTCACCTACAATCTTTTACAGGGTCAGCTCACCAGCAGGCCCTCACCTACAATATTTTACAGGGTCAGCTCACCTGCAGGCCCTCGCATATAATGTTTTAGAGGGTTAGCTCACCAGTAGGCCATCAAGTACAAGCTTTTACAGGGTCAACTCACCTGCAGGCCCTCGCATATAATGTTTTACAGGGTCACCTCACCTGCAGGCCCTCACATATAATGTTTTACAGGGTCAGCTCACCTGCAGGCCCTCGCATATAATGTTTTACAGGGTCAGCTCACCTGCAGGCCCACGAATATAATGTTTTACAGCGTCAGGTCACCAGCAGGCCCTCACCTACAATCTTTTACAGGGTCAGCTCACCTGCAGGCCCTCGCATATAATTTTTTAGAGGGTCAGCTCACCAGCAGGCCATCAATCATAATTTTGATGCCCTCCTTTATGTGTAATAAAGGGTGTATTGGAGTGTCGGTAATTTTTGGCAGCCCTTTCACTTAGTGCATAGGCTTTTTGAGTGTAGGAGTCTAATTACCTGAACAATTGTACCACAATGTGAATGAGGCCCTCCTTTATGTGATATACAGGTTGTATCGGAGTGCCTCTTCCTTGTAATTTTTGGCAGCACTTGCACTTTATATACAAGTAAATATACAGTGAAGAATGTTTCCTAACAATTTTTCCTCTAAAATCAATTTTATCTTCGGTTTGGTGTGTATAATTGTCAGTCTGTAAAAATGGCGTACTACTCGGACAACATCATTCCCAGCAGCGACCTGGGAGTCCAAGATACATCCAGACATCCTCCCCATGCTGTTCCCGAACCATTTCAGTGGTGTTTCCATCAATTTCGGACCTTTTCGTTTTGAACCAGACACCCTCCTCTCTTCAGAGCAGGGGGTGCCTGAATTAATGCTCAGGTTCTCCCATTGATTTCCATTCTGCTCGGGTGCTTGGTAGAGCACCTGAACATCCCGAGGTGTTCAGCCCGAGCACCCGAGCACTTTGGTGCTCGATCAACACTAAATACAACATCAAATGTGCACCAAAAACTACAATTATCTATTTGATGCAGAAAAGCACAGAAATCAACAGACATTTTTGCTGGTAATAACATAGTAACATAGTATATAAGGCCAAAAAAGACATTTGTCCATCCAGTTCGGCCTGTTATCCTGCAAGTTGATCCAGAGAAAGGCAAAAAAAAAAACTGTGAGGTAGAAGCCAATTTTCCCCGCTTAAGGGGGAAAAAATTCCTTCCCGACTCCAATCAGGTAATCAGAATAACTCCCTGGATCAACGACCCCTCTCTGGTATCCTCAATTATAGCCTGTAATATTATTACACTCCAGAAATACATCCAGGCCCCTCTTGAACTCTTTTAGTGAACTCACCATCACCACCTCCTCAGGCAGAGTGTTCCATAGTCTCACTGCTCTTACCGTAAATAATCCTCTTCTATGTTTGTGTACAAACCTTCTTTCCTTCGCGGAGTATGTCCCCTCGTCACAGTCACAGTCCTGGGGATAAATAGATGATGGGAGAGATCTCTGTACTGACCCCTGATATATTTATACATAGTAATTAGATCTCCCCTCAGTCGTCTTTTTTCTAAAGTAAATAACCCTAATTTTGATAATCTTTCAGGGTACTGTAGTTGCCCCATTCCAGTTATTACTTTAGTTGCCCTCCTCTGGACCCTCTCCAGCTCTGCTATGTCTGCCTTGTTCACAGGAGCCCAGAACTGTACACAGTACTCCATGTGTGGTCTGACTAGTGATTTGCAAAGTGGTAGTACTATGTTCTCATCACAGGCATATATGCCCCTTTTGATGCAACCCATTATCTTACTGGCCTTGGCAGCAGCTGCCTGACACTGGTTTTTACAGCTTAGTTTGCTGTTCACTAAAATTCCTAGGTCCATTTCCGTGTCAGTGTTACCCAGTGTTTTATCATTTAGTATGTACGGGTGACTTGCATTATTCCTTCCCATGTGCATAACCTTACATTTGTCAGTGTTAAACCTCATCTGCCACTTATCTGCCCAAGCCTGCAATCTATCCAGATCCATCTGTAGCAGTATACTATTCTCTTCTGTGTCAATTACTGTTCCGTGTTAATTACACAGTTTAGTGTCATCTGCAAAAATTGATATTTTACTGTGCAAGCCTTCTACAAGAACATTAATAAATATATGGAAGAGAATAGGGCCCAATACTGACCCCTGAGGTACTCCACTAGTGACAGTGACCCAATCTGAGTGTGTACCGTTAATAAAAACCCACTGTTTTCTATTACTGAACCAGTTACTTACCCACATACAGACATTTTCTCCCAGTTCAAGCATTCTTAATTTTTATACTAACCTTTTATGCGGTACAGTGTCAAATGCTTTGGAGAAGTCCAGATATACGACATCCATTGATTCGCCGCTGTCAAGTCTAGAACTTACCTCCTCATAGAAACTGATTAAATTAGTTTGACATGACCGATCCCTCATGAAGTCATGCTGATATGGCATTATTTGCTTATTTTCATTGAGGTACTCCAAGGTACTGCAATAGTGCTATCCCTGAACTGACATCCCCCTCATCTGCCAACAGTGCAAACTGGGCTAGCCTCCCTGGCACTGTTCCCTCTATCCCACTTTCTGTTACCCAGCTAGCTACCTCACTTTCCTGAGCCTCATTGCTACCACCCTCCCCCACATCTACCCCATAGAGTGCTTGCTCAGTGAGCAACAAACTCTTTTCCAAATTGTCAACACTTCTCAGTGTTGAAATTTGCCCGTTTAGATACTCGATATGTGATTCCAAACAGGCAATTTGCAAAATCTACATGGCAGGTCAATGTCTGTACCTAAGAAAAATGGAAAGTTGGGAATTGTCTAATCTCATAGACTTTGCTGGTAATTCATTACGCTGAAGTTCACACGAAAATCCACTAGGAGAAAACGCACAAAGTCCACATCTGAAAATCTGCAACTAATCTGCACTAAAACACCACAAAATGCACATAATTCTGCACCATCTATTGCTGTTTTGTTGTGAGTTTTTGTGTGCAGATCTTCTTGCATTTTTTCTGTTTATGTTAACAACCCCATTGAAGTCTACGGGGAAACCCCTCTACAGAAGGTGCGGAATCCCACGAAGAATTAACATGCTGCAGATTTTTTAAAACATTTTCTGCATCTAAGTAAAAAAAAGCATAGTGGCACATTTATTTGTTTTGAACACCGGTCTTAATAAAATCTTAAGCTGGCGGAGGATCCGCCGAAGTTGTGAAAAGGCACCAGCCTCTCCATAACTTAGGCGCATCCAGCGCCAGTTCTAAATGTAAGACAGCTTCCTAATTGGCTTACAATTTGACCATTTTCTATGTCTGAAACGCCATCCCGTCCCTGCCCACAAAACTCCGACAATTTTAGACCTTGCGTGAGCGGGGCAAAGTCTCAGCAGTGCAACTAACCGCTGCGCCACCATCTGCACCTGAAATACGCCTAATTTAGGCGAATAGTAAATGACCCCGAAAATGTTCATGAGATTTGACAAATCGCATTCACTTTGCGGACACTTTATTACGCTGTGGTTGTTCCGCACAAAATCCACATCCGCATTTCTGGAGCGCGGCGCGAACTTCCGGCCGCAGCTCCGAAAGTTTGTACCGCTCCATGTACAAAATTGATGAAGATATCGTACCGAAAGGGAGGTTAATCTGCACTGTGTGCAGCCACATCACTGTGTGCAGCCACATCACTGTGTGCAGCCACATCACTGTGTGCAGTCACATCACTGTGTGCAGCCACATCACTGTGTGCAGTCACATTACCCTGTTAGCAGAACACAATTTGGTATAGCTCATAGCTGGCACTGCTTTGTATTTAGATGCATGGACTGCCGAAAAAATGCACCTCATTTATTAGGAGGTGTTTGTCTCTGTTAGGTGCATATAACTTCAATGGGCTGCTTAGTAACACTGGCGTACACCAGCCTTAGGCCTCTTGCACACGAACGTTGTGTGCCCGTGGCCGTATTGCAGCCCGCATACAGCGGGTCCGAAATACATGGGCATCGGCCAGTGTGCACTCCTCATCACGGATGCGGACCCATTCACTTGAATGGGTCGGCAATCACGGAGATGCGGAACAGAAGCACATATCGCAACCCCACTGAAGCACTACAGAGTGCTTCAGTGGTGTTTCTGTTCCGTGCCTCCGCACTGCAAAAAAATAGAACTTGTTCTATTTTTTTGCCGTGCAGACGGATCATGGACCCATTCAAGTTGAATGGGTCTCTATCCGTCCCGGCCGCCGCACGAATGTTGCCCATGCATTGGGGACCGCAAATTGCAGTCCCCAATGCACGGAACGGATGCACAACATTCGTGTGCAATTGGCCTTTATATAATCTGCCTCATGATGATTTGCAGATTTTTTTACAGTGTGGCTTTTAGTTAAGCATGTATGTGGGAGTTGTGAGGGATAGCTGATGCTCCATGGAGTGTTTGGCCGTCAGCTATCTAAATTATGTATGGACATCAATGGGAAGGGTGGTGCTAAAGTGCCTAGGGCAGAATAAACTCTAAATATGTCCCTGCTCAAATGGCTATGTCAACAGAAAAATAAAAAAGTTATGGCTTATGCAGGGCCGTCTTTAATATTGATTGGACCCAGGGCAAGAATTTACTTGGGCCCCCTGTATCCCGCCTTCCCACACTCTAGCATGCAATCACGCCCTCCACCACAACACACAAACACAAAAAAAAAAAACACACACCTCGTAGAGTAGTAAACTTTAATAATGATGAGTGGCCGCTAGAGGTGTTCCTTGGCAGTAATGTAAATACTGTCTTTTTTCTGAAAAGGCAATGTTTACATTAAAAAGCTTGCAGAGACATGCTATAGACACCAGAACTACTACGTTTAGCTGTTGTGGTTCTGGTGACTATAGTGTCCCTTAATACAGTCGTGGCCAAAAGTTTTGAGAATTACATAAATATTGGAAATTGGAAAAGTTGCTGCTTAAGTTTTTATAATAGCAATTTGCATATACTCCAGAATGTTATGAAGAGTGATCAGATGAATTGCATAGTCCTTCTTTGCCATGAAAATTAACTTAATCCCAAAAAAACCTTTCCACTGCATTTCATTGCTGTCATTAAAGGACCTGCTGAGATCATTTCAGTAATCGTCTTGTTAACTCAGGTGAGAATGTTGACAAGCACAAGGCTGGAGATCATTATGTCAGGCTGATTGGGTTAAAATGGCAGACTTGACATGTTAAAAGGAGGGTGATGCTTGAAATCATTGTTCTTCCATTGTTAACCATGGTGACCTGCAAAGAAACGCGTGCAGCCATCATTGCGTTGCATAAAAATGGCTTCACAGGCAAGGATATTGTGGCTACTAAGATTGCACCTCAATCAACAATTTATAGGATCACCAAGAACTTCAAGGAAAGAGGTTCAATTCTTGTTAAGAAGGCTTCAGGGCGTCCAAGAAAGTCCAGCAAGCGCCAGGATCGTCTCCTAAAGAGGATTCAGCTGCGGGATCGGAGTGCCACCAGTGCAGATCTTGCTCAGGAATGGCAGCAGGCAGGTGTGAGCGTATCTGCACGCACAGTGAGGCGAAGACTTTTGGAAGATGGCCTAGTGTCAAGAAGGGCAGCAAAGAAGCCACTTCTCTCCAAAAAAAACATCAGGGACAGATTGATCTTCTGCACAAAGTATGGTGAATGGACTGCTGAGGACTGGGGCAAAGTCATATTCTCCGATGAAGCCTCTTTCCGATTGTTTGGAGCATCTGGAAAAAGGCTTGTCCGGAGAAGAAAAGGTGAGCGCTACCATCAGTCCTGTGTCATGCCAACAGTAAAGCATCCTGAGACCATTCATGTGTGGGGTTGCTTCTCATCCAAGGGAGTGGGCTCACTCACAATTTTGCCCAAAAACACAGCCATGAATAAAGAATGGTACCAAAACACCCTCCAACAGCAACTTCTTCCAACAATCCAACAACAGTTTGGTGAAGAACAATGCATTTTCCAGCACGATGGAGCACCGTGCCATAAGGCAAAAGTGATAACTAAGTGGCTCGGGGACCAAAACGTTGACATTTTGGGTCCATGGCCTGGAAACTCCCCAGATCTTAATCCCATTGAGAACTTGTGGTCAATCTTCAAGAGGCGGGTGGACAAACAAAAACCCACTAATTTTGACAAACTCCAAGAAGTGATTATGAAAGAATGGGTTGCTATCAGTCAGGAATTGGCCCAGAAGTTGATTGAGAGCATGCCCAGTCGAATTGCAGAGGTCCTGAAAAAGAAGGGCCAACACTGCAAATACTGACTCTTTGCATAAATGTCATGTAATTGTCAATAAAAGCCTTTGAAACGTTTGAAGTGCGTGTAATTATATTTCACTACATCACAGAAACAACTGAAACAAAGATCTAAAAGCAGTTTAGCAGCAAACTTTGTGAAAACTAATATTTTTGTCATTCTCAAAACTTTTGGCCACGACTGTATATAGGGGGAAAAAAGAATCCACACAAAAGTATCAAATAAAATGGCTGTATCACTATTCTAAAAATTAAAAAAGCACAACTTCTGACACAAATATATAGTATTTTGCAGATTACTTTTTTTTTTTTTACAATGTGCAGATAGTACTGTACTACTAACCCCTCCATCCACCCCTACATACAGGGTAATACTGCACCACATGCCTCTTACATCCAGTGACGTCTCTTTGATGTAGATGTTCTCTTTCCTCATCTTCTCCTTTCAGACGTTCAGACCAAACCACCATTTTTCAGCCATTTCTCATCTCTGCAGTTTGACAAACAAAATCTTAGTTTACTACTTTTCCATCATTCTCCCATCTTCTGGACAAATCATCCTACCACCCCCAATACTGTGCCACTGTGCTCCCCAATACTTTACTGCAGAAACAGATAAACCCCCTGATAATAGTAGTACCATGCAGATAATGCCCTTCAATAATTATTGACACACAGTGCCCTAAAATAATTGCGCCCAGCAAATAGTGCCCCTGACACTAATAGTGTTAACATAACGTCCCCCAAAAATAATTGTGGTAAGCTGATATTGTGCCAAGGTGCCCACACAGTAATAGTGCTCCCAAAAGTCCCACCAATAGGAATAATTCTCTGCTAGAGCACACATGGTAGTAATAGTGCTCCTACAGTGCCCCCAACATGTCCCCACTGTGCTTCAGAAGTAATAATGCTCCCATAGTGCCCATACTAGTACTCATGTTCCCCATAGACCCCCAGTAGTAATAAAGGCCATCATAATGCCCCCCAGTAGTAATAATTCTCCTTATAATGTGCCAGTGCAAATAATACCCCTTTTTAATGCCCCCAGTTGAGCTAATGTCCCCATAGTGCCCCCATAATGTGCCAGTATAAAATACCCCTATGTAGTGCCCCAAGTAAATGCTCCCATAGTGCTCCTCTCCCCCCTTCTTCCTAGTGCCCCCCATAATGTACCAGTATAAAATGCCCCAAATATAGTGCCCCAGTAGATGCCCTCAGTGTCCCCCATAATTTGCAGGTATAAAATACCCCTTCTTAGTGCCCCCAATAGATGAGCCCATAGTACCCCTCTCTCCCCTTCCCCATAGTACCCACCATAATGTACCCTAGTATAAAATACCCCTATACAGAGCCCCCCATATAAAATACTCCTTCTTTGTGGCCTCAGTAGATGCCCCCATTGTGCCCCCAATAATGTGCCAGTAAGAAGTGCCCCCATAGATGCCCCCATAGTGCCACCCAATAATGTGCCAGTAAAAAGTGCCACCAATAATGTGCCAGTAAGAAGTGCCCCATAGATGCCCCCACAGTGCTCCCCAATAATGTGCCAGTAAGATGTGCCCCATAGATGCCCCCAATCATGTGCCAGTAATAAGTACCCCCATAGATGCCCCCCAATCATGTGCCACTAACAAGTACCCCATAGATGCCCCCCAATCATGTGCCAGTAACAAGTGTCCCCATAGATGCCCCCAATCATGTGCCAGTAACAAGTGCCCCCATAGATGCCTCACAATCATGTGCCAGTAACAGGAGCCCCCATAGATGCCCCCCAGTCATGTGCCAGTAACAAGTGCCCCCATAGATGCCAGCCAATCATGTGCCAGTAAGTGGTACCATATAAAAAAATAAACACTCATACTTATCTCCATCAGGCTGGCAGTGATGCGATGCAGGCCTCTTCCAGCCTGTGTCCCGCGCTGTACGGCTCAGGCGACGCAATGACGTCATCGCGCCGCCTGCACCGGCCTCTGATAGGCTGCAGGAACTAGGCCTGCAGCCTATCAGAGGAACGGAGAAGGGAGACGCCTCTCCCTCCCCTGCCCTGCCGCAGCACATCTACCTAACGATGAATATGGAGATGAGAACTTCCACAATGGAAGAACTCATCTCCCTGTGCCCTGCCGCCGCCCCCCACTTGTCACCAGGGCCGTGCGTCCTGGGGCCATCTCCTCACTTTGCCTAATTGGAGGTGTGGCCCTGCTAGCGCCCCCTGGAATTTTGTGCACAGGGCAACGCCCCCCCCCCCCACGCTACGCTACTGGCAAGCGGGGCTCAAGAAGCAGCTGCCTTGGGTCCCCCAGGAGCAACTGGGCCCGGGGCAGATGCACCTTTTACCCCACGTTAAAGACGGCCCTGGGCTTATGAAATCTGGAGATCAAAAAGTGAAAAGCAAAATTGCCGAGCCATGTATCAATCTATGCTCTGTTAACTGTGTGCAAAGGTGTGCAGTATTATTTGGGCACAGTTTGATTTTATAATTTAGGCACTATATGGTACATCATAAGCACTGGCATAATTTGAAGCTGCTGGGTCCCAATGCAAAATGTATAATAGGACCCCACACTTACCATGGGCCATTTATAATACTGGTATCTTCTTATGTGGATGAGCCTCAGGTGCAACTTCTACCTCTGCACCCCCTATTGTATATTATAGATGAAACAGCATGAGTAACCATCCAACCCAGTCTGAGGAGAACATAAATGATAGGAACTACCGTAGTTCTACAAGCTTCAGCCCAATGTAATAAAAAATACTGCCTGTGTTAGCTGTTTTGCCTTGTTTAATAGATCAAGCAAATCTACGTAAAAGATTATTTATAACAAACAGCAGGTGCTCCCTGCTAAGCTGTAGGCTGTTTCCAGGTGTGTCAGCTAATGTATGGAATATGAGGATATAGCCTACCATCTGTTAGCTATAGGTAGATTACATTTTCAAGCCTCATTAGCATAGTTATCAGAGACTGTGCTGTATGTAGGAAAGATATGGTGTCAAGATTGAGGCCCTCCTGCTCCAGAGTCAGAAATATCAAAACTTCTCTTATCGTGCACTCTTAGATTTGAAGTTGGGACAAGTTGAACTTAAATTGACCATGCACGTTAGTTTAAAGTTCATCAAAATGGTTGATTTCGATCAAAACCAGCTGATGACAGGCCACTATCATCTGAAAAGATGCTTGCTGTATAAGAAAATTATGTCCGATAGACAAAATATCTTTTAATCAAAGAAAGATTGTAGGTGAACGATCTTTCTTTGAAAGAACATTCCCAGAAAGATGATTCGTCCATCGCCCAGTTTCACATAGCCCAGTTTTAACAACTGTAGCGGCCAATATGGACTAAAATGTTTATGAACGTGTCTGTGAAATGAACGTTCAACTGCTGTTCAACCATCAACCAACTTCTATCTAATGTGTATGGCCACCATAGAGTCACCAAGTCTATGTATGGCAATGCAGTTTTTGAGTATATTGATGAAAGAGGGGAGTAAGGGAGGAAAGAACCAAGCAAGAAAGGAAGAGCCAAAATATAATGCACTAATTCCCCCAGGCCCTGGTTTTCACTGGAAGTAGGAGTACTGTATGAATTACAGAAGCAAATACTTTGTCATGAAAGGCTTTGTCCACCTTTGAACACCAACGTATAATATAAGTTGTTAGCAAAAGGACCCGGCTTGGCACGGGTATATTTCATCTATCTCATTTAATGTTTGTGTATGTCATTAAAAGTTTTCGATGGTATCCCCCTTAACAGTGACCTCTACAGCACCCCGCCCCTTAACACTGACCTCCATAGCAGACTGTCCCCTTAACTGTCATCTCCACAGTTTCCTCCACAGAGACCTGCAGCTAATTACCAAGACCGGCAATAATGCTGATCGCAGTAATTAAAGCCTTTAGATGCCGTGATCAAGTGAGATCACAGCATCTAAATGTGCAAAAACCCGGACGCTCGTGCTTCTGGGAGTGTTGCCGGCATCCTCTGTGGCCAGTTCTCTGTGCCAGTAATTGATTTGAAAGCTCTCAGCCTAGCTGAAGAGGCTGAGAACATTCAAACTGCAATTCTTATTTTGGCCACCAGGTGGTAGGCTGACATTCGAGATGAGCAATAGACATGATTGTTAACAATAAAAAAAAAATAGATTTTGTAGGCTCAAATACGACCTTCAAAATCATCACAAAAAACTAAAAAAAAACTGTTAGGAAATATATAAAAAATATATATACATATAAACGTTTAAATCACCCACCCATTCCGTATAATAAAAAAATAAATGCCTAAATAACAAAAAATATAAACATCATGGGTATCACCACGACCGAAAGCACCCGTATTTTTCCAATACGGCTTCTCTTACCCAAATTTTTTGTATAAAATGTGATCAAAAAGTCACACACTCCAAAATGTTATCAATAAAAACTACAGATTGCAGATTGTCCAGCAAAAAAGAGCCCCCACACAGCTCAATAGATATAACTATAAAAAAGTTATGGGGGTCAAAGTTTAATTTTTTTTTTACACTGTTTAGACAAAAGAAAATCACACATATGCGATATTGTTGTAATCGTACTGACCCAGAGAATGAAAAGCATGGGTCCGTTTTCCCGCAAACGGAACACTGCGCAAACAAAACCCATAAACCTGTGGAGAAATTGGAATTTTTTTACCGCTTCCCACTACATTGTATGCCATAATAAATGGTGGAATTAGAAAGTACAACTTGTCCCGCATAAAATAAGCCCTCATACAGCCATGTGAACGGAAATAGAAAAAAGTTATGGCTCAAGGAAGATAGGGAAGAAAAATGAAAGTGCAAAAATGAAAAAACCTCCGGTATCCTAAGGGTTAAAAGTGGCATATAATTGCACAGTAAAATTTCCCGTTTCAGGTGCACAAATAGTATAAAAAGACAGTGGTGTTAAAGAGGTGTTCTCAGGATGACAACTCATTATTTCTGCTCTACCAAGGAATGTGGATAACCCCTCTATAATCCAAAGCAGAGTCCTGTTAAGAAAGCAATAGTACATGGCTGTGTGGGAAGGAGTTAGGCTACTTTCACACTGGCGTTTTGGCTTTCCGTTTGTGAGATCTGTTCAGGGCTCTCACAAGCGGTCCAAAACGGATCACTTTTGCCCTAATGCATTCTGAATGGAAAAGAATCCGCTCAGAACGCATCAGTTTGACTCCATTCTGTCTCCATTCCACTTTGGAGGCGGACACCAAAACACTGCTTGCAGCGTTTTGGTGTCCGTCTGACAAAACTGAGCCAAACGGATTCGTCCTGGCACACAATGTAAGTCAATGGGGACGGATCAGTTTTCTATGGCACAATCTGGCACAATAGAAAACTGATCCACCCTCCATTGACTTTCAACGGATCCGTCTTGGCTATGTTAAACATAATACAAACGGATCCATTCTGAACGGATGCAGATGGTTGTATTATCTAAACGGATCCGTCTGTGCAGACCCATGACGGATCCGCACCAAATGCGAGCGTGAAAGTAGCCTTAATTGATCTTGCGCTTGTGTGAGATGTATGTGATCAGAAGGTTCAGCCTCTGGATATAAACAAGAATGTATCCATTCAGGAAGCAATGAGTGAGGTACTAAAATACACCAGAATTTCCATAATCAGACATTAACCACTTCACATCCGGGCCATTTACCCCCTTGCCGACCAGGTTTAATTTTGTAAATCTGACATGTGTCATTTTATGTGGTAATAACTTTGGAACACTTTTACTTATCCAAGCCATTCTGAGAATGTTTTCTCGTGACAAATTGTACTTCATGACAGTGGTAAGTTTAAGTCGATATATTTCACCTTTATTTATAAAATATTCAAAAATTTACCCAAAATTTTAAAATTCGCAATTTTCTAAATTTCTATTTCTCTGCTTTTAAAACAGAAAGTGATACCTCAAAAAATATTTATTACTTAACATTCCCCAAATGTCTAATTTATGTTGGCATCATTTTGTAAATGTCATTTTATTTTTTTAGGATGTTTAGGTCATGTGATAGTTTTATATAGATGTTTTTTATGAATGCAACAAAACCTAATATGTATACTTTTTTTTATTTTTTTTATTTAACACAATAGCAGTTTTGAAGCAAAAAAAATTAAATATTTTAGTGTCTCAAATGTCTGAGAGTCATAGTTTTTTAATTTTTTGACCATTTGCCTTAGGTAGGGTCTCATTTTTTGCGGGATGAGGTGACAGTTTGATTGGTACTATTTTGGGGGGCATACGCCTTTTTGATCGCTTGGTGTTGCAATTTTTATGATGTAAGGTGACAAAAAATTACGCTTTTTTTAAACAGTTTTTATTTTTTTATGGTGTTTATCAGACATGGTGGATCATGTGATATATTTATAGAGCCGGTCGTTACGGACGCGGCAATACCAAATATATCTTTTTGATTTTATTTTTTCTATTTTTAACATTTTTTTTATTACTTAATTGGGGGATTTTTATTTTTTTACATGTGAAACCTTTTTTATTTTATTTTTTTAAACTTTTTTTAATTTATTTTTTTATTTTACACTTTGTGTCCCCCATTAGGTCATACAAGACCTCTGGGGGACATTTAACTTAATTTTTTTTTTTCACTATTGATTTCTCCTGTAACTGGGGCTGACATAGTGGCCCCAGTTACAGTGGAAATACAGCCCCCAAATAGGCTGTACAGCAGTATACTGCGCTGTACAGCCTCAGTGCAGAGCTGATCATGGTCTGTGAAAGACCCATCAAGTCCTGCACTCTCCCGGCCCCAGCGGTCACATGACCACCGGGCCGGGACAGGGAGCGCATATCGCTTCCTGATCTGTATATACAGCACTCGCTGAGCGCTGTGTATACAGCGATCTAGAAGGCAGGGACTCCTGCCAGGTCCTTTACCAGGTCCTTCACAGACAACAACCGATCACTGGGGTCTAGTTGTCCATTCTCATCTCTAAAATACTGTAGTGCTTACCGTGCCAACTAGTTTCGGGTATGGACCTGGCAGCTCTTCTTGAAGGGTGAACGTGTCGATGATCCAGTCTCTCTTATGGCGACTTTGTCCCATTCTTCGCTGTAATCTCTGTTGGAAGATGACAAGTGACAGAATAATGTGAAGACATACTTGATTTTTACTGGCAGACAAGTAAGGTTACCAAAACCAATTGCAGTGTGTGTAAAATCGTATCATTTAGCAACATCTCATTGTAGACGGCTGCATGCTACCCCAGGGCTCCACATTTAATGAGGTAATTGCACCATACTGTATTTTAATTAACCAGGCATGAAATGCATACCACATAGTCTGCATCTCTACTTTCTAAACAGTAATGTGTCCTTCAAAAAGTGCTTCAGGCAAAAGCCAGAAAAGGTTTTTAAGATGGTGATATATACTTCTAATAATGATGGTTGTGATGGATCTTGTCATTCTGCAGCCTCAGGTGTAATTGTTTACTCCTACCCTTAGAAAAGACATGGTCAAGGCAAATGCCTTGGTTTGCAAAGTTTAAGGGGCAATTACACACATTTTCTATTCATATTTTAAGATCTATGCTATGAGCTCATCCAATGTAAATGTAGCTACCCAACTACTACTTTCCAGGTATCACCCATGAAAGCTTCAAAAGTGACAAACTCCACATAATTACACAGATAGTGCACATTCCCTTGCCATGTTGATGTATAATTTCCCATTTCAAGTGTATTGAAAATCAGTGGTGTAAAAGGGGTATTCTCAGGATGACTAACATTGTGACTAACATTGTCCTTCTGAAGCAGTCTGCAAAAAGAGATAAAACTCCTACACAGAAAGGTAAGCCATTGTTACTTTACTGATGCTGTGTGGGGAAAATGTTGCCTGGCAGTAAAATAGTAGACAATAGAATTAGGATAACAGTGTGACATCTCTATTGTTCTCTGGATATGCCTAGATAGTCCTACATAAAGATGCCCACAGAAAAGCATTGCACTTATCAGTGTAATGTGTGATGGGCTAATTGAGTCACTCAGCATCTTCCTTCTCCGGTCAGAGTGAAAAACTCCTGCAAGACTCTTTGCTTTGCTAAAAGGAAGCAGAATACATGGAGTGAAAAATGTATATCCAGAAATCCATCCATCCATCCATTATTTGTAAAAAATATATATATTTAATTACTTGGAATATTGAAATTGAAGCTTAAAAAACTGCTTCAAGACTTGAAGACTAGGTCCAGGCATCTAATGTATGATCACCTAATGCCGCACGCAGGCCTGCAGGGGAGGCATGGGAGTGGAGAGGATGGGAGTGGTGGCTGAGGCTATGAGGGTGGTGTAGTCCACATCGTGGCTAATCCTGGCTTCTGCATTCTCCCGAGCAGTGAATGGAGGGGTGAACCCTTTGTTCCCCTTAGGGCACACCCTGGGCTTGGGGCTCCTGCCTTGTGGTGGCTAGGGTGTCCTTGATGGTAGATGGTTGGCTGGGTGCAAGGCAGGATGACAGGGGCAGGGGGTGGTGGAGTCAATGACTAAGCCTGCTTGGTTAGAATAAATAAAGTCTCTCTAAACTGAACAGATGATGAGTAGAGGGTCACAGTGCAGAT
Organism: Bufo bufo; assembly: GCF_905171765.1. Lineage (NCBI taxonomy): Eukaryota > Metazoa > Chordata > Amphibia > Anura > Bufonidae > Bufo > Bufo bufo. The sequence continues at coordinate 115,179,327 of NC_053394.1, forward strand.
ACAAGTAGTAGGCACAGTTTCTAAGTCCTTCACAAGGCAGTAGTTCTTCTGAAGACAATAGGATCACCCCTTTAAGCAGTGGCGTAGCTAGAAATGACTGGGCCCTACAGCAAATTTTAGAATGGGGCCCCCTCCCCCAGTAATTTTTTCGCAACCCCTTCCTTTCATGCTGCCCCCATTTCTGTGGCTAGTAAAGATCGCTCTCTCAGACCAGGCCCGGCAGCTGTTCCATCCGTTTTCTACAATGTCTATACTGTCACTGTATATAATTTCATTAAGTAAGACTGTTGAGGGGGCCCAGACAAAATCTTTTAGTCCTCCTCTTCCTGGATGTGCCCCCTTCTGGGTCAGGGCCCCAAAGCAGCCGCTTCCCCTGCTTCCCCTATAGTTACGCCCCTGCCTTTAAGTCTTTCTAAGTGTACCATGCAATCTCCCCAAATGGCCACAGGCATGGAAACTGTTTCTCTATAAGTGCAGTTCCCAACTGTGGGATGCAGTCCTAAAGTGCAGTGAGGTGCAGTCCCCTGAAGGTCAGAGGCCTGATGACGTGTATCTATGCGAAACGGCCGCCACCACTTGTCGCGGTTGTGTGGCGTCTTGCATCCTTTCTACCACCCAGCTCTTGTGAGGAATAAAGAGAGACTTTAAAGAGAGACTTTAAAGAGAATAAAAAAACTCCATAGTTTCCTCGGGGGGGGGCGCGTTTCGCACAGATTGCGCTTCATCAAGGCTTGAGGAAGCGCAATGTGCGCGAAACGTATTCCCCGAGGACACCATGGAGTTTTTTTATTTATGTAAATAAAAGTTATGTTTTGTTTTAAATTACAAGTCTCTGGACCTATTGAAAATGTGTTACTGAAGTCTCTCATGACCCCAAATCCGGGGGATTCATCTGTGCTGCCTTTTTCTTCATATAACGGGGGTGTCTAGATTATGCAAATTTAGGGTGAGCTGTGCAAAAAATGATTTTTTTTCTTGCTACTGTAAATGCGTACCCTGTGCTTGTTCTAAACTACATGCTTTATTGAGTACAGGAAGGGTTAAAATATCTCAGAATATTATAGTCTTCTCTTGTCAACAAGACTATGATTAAGTCCTCATGAAACAATAATCCTTCTGCTTTATTTTTGGAACTATTTTTAGATTTATCGCACAGCATGGGAAAAAAACACTTTCTGAAGGTTCTGAAAGGTGAGAATGAAGTCACTCGTTCTTCTTTGACATCTGGAAAAATGTTTTCTTCCCTCCCCCAAGCGATGGTATGATACTTAAGAGGACTAATTGGTTGTCCCCTTTATTTGCAGTCACTTGGTGGAATAATGGCATATTAAGCATCACAATATCTTGATGGTGTGAGGTATTTCCTAGAAGATTAGTTACTGACACTGCAGGCATCCACTTGTTAGAAAAAATCCAACCTAGAACACTGACATTTAAAAAATCTCAAACAGAAATAATACATTGGCTGATACAAGGTAACAAATTAGCAGATGGAAGTGTGCAAGCGCTGAGATTGATATGATGACAAGAAACAGATGACAAACTAACAAGCAAAATGTGTTTCCTGTAAAGACCGTATAACTTCCAATAGATTAAAATATCTCATACTACCAGACTAATAGCAGAAAGCCAGGATTCGATTTCTTGCAGTTTCTCACCCGTGTGACTCAGTTTGCCCAGGCAAACCAGGTGCAGAACAGTGTGAGAGTGATGAGTGGGTGAGTGGTGAATTTCACCCGAACTTTTTTACCTGTCTACTAGGTATAGCAGTGGTATATCACACCCAAAAATTGGTGAATTTCACCTGAAAATGTAACAGGCAAATTAGTGAAAATTATTAAGCTGTCAACTAGGTAGAGCAGGGGTATATCACAGCCAAAAATTGGTTAATTTCACCCGAAAATGTAACAGACAAATTAGTGTTTTTTTTTTACCTGTCTACTAGGTATAAGAGTGGTATATCACACCCAAAAATTGGTGAATATCACTTGAAAAAGGAACAGACAAATTAGTGAAATTTTTTAACCTGTCTACTAGGTATAGCAGTGGTACAGCCAGGTTCATAAATATTGGGACATCGACACAATTCTAACATTTTTGGCTCTATACACCACCACAATGGATTTGAAATGAAACAAACAAAATGTGCTTTAACTGCAGACTGTCAGCTTTAATTTGAGGGTATTTACTCCCAAATCCAGTGAACGGTGTAGGAAATTCAACAGTTTGCATATGTGCCTCCCACTTGTTAAGGAACCAAAAGTAATGGGGCAATTGGCTTCTCAGCTGTTCCATGGCCCGGTGTGTGTTATTCCCTCATTATCCCAATTACAATGAGCAGATAAAAGGTCCAGAGTTCATTTCAAGTGTGCTATTTGCATTTGGAATCTGTTGCTGTCAACTCTCAAGATGAGATCCAAAGAGCTGTCACTATCAGTGAAGCAAGCCATCAGTAGGCTGAAAAAACAAAACAAACCCATCAGAGAGATAGCAAAAACATTAGGCATGGCCAAAACAACAGTTTGGAACATTCTTAAAAAGAAGGAACGCAACGGTGAGCTCAGCAACACCAAAAGACCCGTAAGACCACAGAAAACAACTGTGGTGGATGACCAAAGAATTCTTTCCCTGGTGAAGAAAACACCCTTCACAACAGTTGGCCAGATCAAGAACACTCTCCAGAAGGTAGGTGTATGTGTGTCAAAGTCAACAATCAAGAGAAGACTTCACCAGAGTGAATACAGAGGGTTCACCACAAGATGTAAATCATTGGTGAGCCTCAAAAACAGGAAGGCCAGATTAGAGTTTGCCAAACGATATATAAAAAAGCCTTCACAGTTCTGGAACAACATCCTATGGACAGATGAGACCAAGATCAACTTGTACCAGAGTGATGGGAAGAGAAGAGTATGGAGAAGGAAAGGAACTGCTCATGATTAGAGTTGAGCGAACACCTGGATGTTCGGGTTCGAGAAGTTCGGCCGAACTTCCCGGAAATGTTCGGGTTCGGGATCCGAACCCGAACCGAACTTCGTCCCGAACCCCATTGAAGTCAATGGGGAGCCGAACTTTTCGGCACTAAAAAGGCTGTAAAACAGCCCAGGAAAGAGCTAGAGGGCTGCAAAAGGCAGCAACATGTAGGTAAATCCCCTGCAAACAAATGTGGATAGGGAAATGAATTAAAATAAAAATAATAAAAATTAACCAATATCAATTGGACAGAGGTCCCATAGCAGAGAATCTGGCTTCACGTCAGCAGAGAATCAGTCTCTTCATGCCATAGCAGAGAATCTGGCTTCATGTCAGCAGAGAATCAGTCTCTTCATGCCATAGCAGAGAATCTGGCTTCATGTCAGCAGAGAATCAGTCTTCATGTCATAGCAGAGAATCAGGCTTCACGTCACCCACCACTGGAACAGGCCACTGTCACATATTTAGGCCCCGGCACCCAGACAGAGGAGAGAGGTCCCGTAACAGAGAATCTGGCTTCATGTCAGCACAGAATCAGTCTTCATGTCATAGCAGAGAATCAGGCTTCACGTCACCCACCACTGGAAGAGGCCACTGTCACATATTTAGTGCCAGGCACCCAGGCAGAGGAGAGAGGTCCCGTAACAGAGAATCTGGCTTCATGTCAGCACAGAATCAGTCTTCATGTCATAGCAGAGAATCAGGCTTCACGTCACCCACCACTGGAAGAGGCCACTGTCACACATTTAGGCCCTGGCACACAGACAGAGGAGAGAGGTCCCGTAACAGAGATTCAGGCTTCATGTCAGCAGAGAATCAGTCTTCATGTCATAGCAGAGAATCAGGCTTCACGTCACCCACCACTGGAACAGGCCACTGTCACATATTTAGGCCCAGGCACCCAGGCAGAGGAGAGAGGTCCCGTAACAGAGAATCTGGCTTCATGTCAGCACAGAATCAGTCTTCATGTTATAGCAGAAAATCAGGCTTCACGTCACCCACCACTGGAACAGGCCACTGTCACATATTTAGGCCCGGCACCCAGACAGAGGAGAGGTTCATTCAACTTTGGGTTGCCCCGCAATATAATGGTAAAATGAAAATAAAAATAGGATTGAATGAGGAAGTGCCCTGGAGTACAATAATATATTGTTAAGTAGTGATGTCGCGAACATAAAATTTTCAGTTCGCGAACAGCGAACGCGAACTTCCGCAAATGTTCGCGAACTGGCGAACCGGGCGAACCGCCATAGACTTCAATAGACAGGCGAATTTTAAAACCCACAGGGACTCTTTCTGGCCACAATAGTGATGAGAAAGTTGTTTCAAGGGGTCTAACACCTGGACTGTGGCATGCCGGAGGGGGATCTATGGCAAAACTCCCATGGAAAATTACGTAGTGGACGCAGAGTCGGGTTTTAATCCATAAAGGGCATAAATCAACTAATATTCCTAAATTGTTTGGAATAACGTGCTTTAAAACATCCAGTGTGTGTATACGATCAGGTATGATGTTGTATCGATCAGGTAGTGTAAGGGTTACGCCCGCATCACAGACATTGACAGACCAAACTCCCCTTTTAATGCACCGCAAACAGTTCATTTGCACAACCGCAAACTCCCCATTTGCACAAGGTTGGATACCAAGCTAGCCACGTCCCGGTGATGTCATTGAAGGTTTCTTCCTCCACCCAGCCACGTACAACACCAAGGGTCCCCGAAAGGTCAATTGAATTGATTTTTCGAACGGGGAGATGGTTAAAAAAACGCTGGCTCCCTCCCCTTTGTTTTTATCCACGGTGACTGCGTCTGCGCCGTGCAATTTACTGTCACACCCGATATGAGTGGTATTTTCTGTAGTACTATTCTCATCAGTTTAATCCCTCTAACGTCCCCGACTCCCCAATCTGGGGGCCATTTATTAAACAGATTTTTCGGACGGGGAGATGGTTAAAAAAACGCTGGCTCCCTCCACTCTGTTTTAATCCACGGTGACTGCGTCTGCGCCGTGCAATTTACTGTCACACCCGATATGAGTGGTATTTTCTGTAGTACTATTCTCATCAGTTTAATCCCTCTAACGTCCCCAATCTGGGTGCCATTTATTGAATAGATTTTTCGAACGGGGAGATGGTTAAAAAAAACCTGGCTCCCTCCACTCTGTTTTAAACCACGGTGACTGCGTCTGCGCCGTGCAATTTACTGTCACACCCGATATGAGTGGTATTTTCTGTAGTACTATTCTCATCAGTTTAATCCCTCTAACGTCCCCAATCTGGGGGCCATTTATTGAATAGATTTTTCGAACGGGGAGATGGTTAAAAAAACGCTGGCTCCCTCCACTCTGTTTTAAACCACGGTGACTGCGTCTGCGCCGTGCAATTTACTGTCACACCCGATATGAGTGGTATTTTCTGTAGTACTATTCTCATCAGTTTAATCCCTCTAACGTCCCCAATCTGGGTGCCATTTATTGAATAGATTTTTCGAACGGGGAGATGGTTAAAAAAAACCTGGCTCCCTCCACTCTGTTTTAAACCACGGTGACTGCGTCTGCGCCGTGCAATTTACTGTCACACCCGATATGAGTGGTATTTTCTGTAGTACTATTCTCATCAGTTTAATCCCTCTAACGTCCCCAATCTGGGGGCCATTTATTGAATAGATTTTTCGAACGGGGAGATGGTTAAAAAAACGCTGGCTCCCTCCACTCTGTTTTAAACCACGGTGACTGCATCTGCGCCGTGCAATTTACTGTCACACCCGATATGAGTGGTATTTTCTGTAGTACTATTCTCATCAGTTTAATCCCTCTAACATCCCCAATCTGGGGGCCATTTATTAAATAGATTTTTTGAACGGGGAGATGGTTAAAAAAACGCTGGCTCCCTCCACCGATATGAGTGGTATTTTCTGTAGTATTATTCTCATCAGTTTAATCCCTGTTACGTCCCATATCAGGAATTGCCTTTTATGAAAAAAAATTTAGGCCGGGTACCTTCGACTGCCTTCACAGTGACAGACCAAACTCTCATACACTAAACTGAATTGATTTCAGGAACCGGGAGATGGAAAAAGCAGCTTGGTCGGTCCTCTTACTCCCAAATTGGGGCACTGCGCGTGCACAGAGCAATGTGCTGTGACACCCTATATGAGTGGTGTCTTAACTAGTACTATTGCTATCAGTTTAATCCCTGTTACGGACCCTATCCGGTCGAATTGATTAACCATTGTCGAATCCCCCATTGACATCCCCCTTATAAGCTGTGTAAAGCATATTTTTTAGTTTGGTTTTGAACTGCTGCATCCTTTCCGACTTTTGGTAATTTGGTAACATTTCTGCCACTTTCTGCTTATACCGGGGGTCTAGTAGCGTGGCCACCCGATCGCTTTTGGTCTGACCATAATGAAGCAACGGCCTTATCATCTGGGGTGTGGCA